>NW_027464606.1:2617500-2702500 GCF_043290135.1 Rhipicephalus microplus | reverse complement strand
AAGTGCGAATGTTAGGTTAGGTTGACATATCAACCGTCGTAAAACCGCATTAAACAATGTCACTTAGTGAGATGCAGTGTTTTTCACCATTACAAGTCGGGAACTGCGATATCTAATGTGAAAGCGCTTGCAAACGTCGTTAGGTTAGGTTAGGTTAGGTTAGGTTAGGTTAGGTTACGTTAGGTTAGGTTAGGTTAGGTTAGGTTAGGTTAGGTTACGTTAGGTTAGGTTAGGTTAGGTTAGGTTTGGTTAGGTTAGGTTAGGTTAGGTGAGGGTATGTTAGGTTAGGTTAGGTTAGGTTGGTTTAGGTAAGGTTAGGTTAGGTTAAGATATGAACCGTCGTAAAACCGCATTAAACAATGTCACTTAGTGAAATGTAGTGTTTTTCAACATTACAAGTCGGGAACTACGATATCTAATGTGAAAGCGCATGAAACCGTCGTAATCTTGTAGAAAACATTGTAAAGTTGCGAGTAAAACGTTTTCTAACGATAGAAGTGCGAAGGTTAGGTTAGGTTAGGTTAGTTTAAGCTAGGTAGCGTCGTGAAACTACCAAAAACGACGTCATCTAACGAGATAGTAGTTTTATTGCGAGTATTAAACTGCGATAGGTGAAATGTTGTGAATGCACACAAAACGGCATGAACAAGCCAAATACTGCGTGTTCTACCGTTACAAGTGCGAAACTGCTATATTGTGATATTCTCGTTAAAGCGCATGCAAGCATCGTGAAACCTTAAAGAACAATGTCATTTAGCGAGATACAGCGTTCTGTACTGCAATAAGTTGGTGAAAAACTGTGAGGTTATGCAAATATTGTAATTGTGAACGAAACAGTGTAATAGAGCGTTTTTCAATACAAGTACGAATGTTAGGTTAGGTTAAGATATGAACCGTCGTAAAACCGCATTAAACAATGTCACTTAGTGAGATGCAGTGTTTTTCACCATTACAAGTTGGGAACTGCGATATCTAATGTGAAAGCGCTTGCAAACGTCGTTAGTTTAGGTTAGGTTAGGTTAGGTTACGTTAGGTTAGGTTTGGTTAGGTTAGGTTATGTTAGGTTAGGTTGGGTTAGGTTAGGTTAGGTTACGTTAGGTTAAGGTATGAACCGTCGTAAAACCGCAATAAACAATGTCACTTAGTGAGATGCAGTGTTTTTCACCTTTAGAAGTCGGGAACTGCGATATCTAATGTGAAAGCGCTTGAAACCGTCGTAATGTTGTAGAAAGCAATGTAAAGTAGCGAGTAAAACGTTTTCTAACGATAGAAGTGCGAAGGTTATGTTAGGTTGAGTTATGTTAGTTTAAGCTAGGTAGCGTCGTGAAACCACCAAAAACGACGTCATCTAACGAGATAGTGTTGTTTTATTGCGAGTACGAAACTGCGATAGGTAAAATGTTGTGAAAGCACACAAAACGGCATGAACAAGCCAAATACTGCGTGTTGTACCGTTACAAGTGCGAAAGTGCTATGTTTTGACATTCTCGCTAAAGCGCACGCAAGTATCGTGAAACCTTAAAGAACGATGTCATTTAGCGAGATACAGCGTTCTGTACTGTGATAAGTTGGTGAGAAACTGTGAGGTCAAGCAAATATCGTAATTGTGAACGAAACAGTGTAATTGAGCGTCTTTAGATACAAGTACGAATGTTAGGTTAGGTTGACATATGAACCGTCGTAAAACCGCATTAAACAATGTCACTTAGTGAGATATAGTGTTTTTCAACATTACAAGTCGGGAACTACGATATCTAATGTGAAAGCGCATGAAACCGCCGTAATCTTGTAGAAAACATTGTAAAGTGGCGAGTAAAACGTTTTCTAACGATAGAAGTGCGAAGGTTAGGTTAGGTTAGGTTAGTTTAAGCTAGGTAGCGTCGTGAAACTACCAAAAACGACGTCATGTAACGAGATAGTGTTGTTTTATTGCGAGTAATAAACTGCGATAGGTGAAATGTTGTGAATGCACGCAAAACGGCATGAACAAGCCAAATACTGCGTGTTCTACCGTTACAAGTGCGAAACTGCTATATTGTGATATTCTCGTTAAAGCGCATGCAAGCATCGTGAAACCTTAAAGAACAATGTCATTTAGCGAGATACAGCGTTCTGTACTGCAATAAGTTGGTGAAAAACTGTGAGGTTATGCAAATATCGTAATTATGAACAAAACAGTGTAATAGAGCGTTTTTAGATACAAGTGCGAATGTTAGGTTAGGTTAAGATATGAACCGTCGTAAAACCGCATTAAACAATGTCAATTACTGAGATGCAGTGTTTTTCACCATTAAAAGTGGGGAACTGCGATATTTAATGTGAAAGCGCTTGCAACCGTCGTTAGGTTAGGCATATAAAACTTCTAGGCGCGTAAAACTTCAGACAACTAACATAAGAGACAAGGACGAGCGCAGACTTTCAACTGATTTTATTACTACTACGACACACATATATATATTAGAAAGAAGATAAGCAACACACAAAAAAAGGCGAAAAGAGAGATTGCAAAAAACATCACACAAAATCAAAAGGCGAAAAGAGAGATTGCAAAAACATCACGTGCTCACCCTGGGCCCTCACGTGCCGAATTTAAAAACGCCAATTCTTTCCCAGATAATGCTATCGATGGTTTGCTGATACAGCTACCTCGAGCAATTGCTGCAGCTTCAATTACAAGTCTTGTGCCTTCATTAGGGTGGGACGCGAGAACCCTTGTCTGTTCGAACAAAGGCTGGCATCCACATTCGGAACAATGAGCGGCCAAAAAACCGTCCCGTCCTGCATTTCTTACTTTCTGGCAATGTTCTTGAAGTCTTACATTGAGGCACCTGCCCGACTGACCGACGTACTCAAGTCCACAAGACAAAGGTACGCCATAAACAATCCCTGTTGCACACTCAACAAACTTCTTTCGGTGCTTAATTTTGCAGCTACTCGTAGTGGTTCCTACGGGGCTTGTTTGGACAGATAATTTTGACAATTTATTCGGTGCGGAAAAAACCACTGACACGCCCGCTCTCTGGCCTATTTTCTTGAGTTTATGCGAGATACCATGTAGATACGGTATCACCGCCACCCTCTTGGGAGTTGCTTCTTGTAAAACGTCCCCATCGTTACCGGCCCTTGATTGTCTGCGCAGCTTCTCACACACAGAAACTAGCAACGAACCGGGATAGCCCGCTGCCTCTAGACGGAGAATCTGCCTGTCGAAACTTCGCTGGACTGAGTGGAAGCAAGATTTTGTTAAAGCGTTATATAAACATGCCTTTACAATTCCACGCTTCACCAGTTTGCTGTGAGAAGACGCGTACGGTAAAAGGGGTTTTTTCCCCCGTGGCTCATACGTCCAACACACGTGCCCAGCTGAAAAAGTTAGTATTAACTCTAAAAACCTCAGGGAACCATTTTCCGGCAACTCATACGTGAGAGACAGTGGTTCAAGGCATTCCTGGAACACTTGCAAGACTTGCTGAAAGCACTCACTAAGGACCTCAAGATCGCAATCAAACAAAATTAAGTAATCATCGACAAACCGGAAGCACTTACTGACATTCATTTGTACCAACCGTTGATGAATCTTTCTATCCAAATGAGCGAGATATAAATCGCTCAACACTGGGGCGATGCATGAGCCAATGCACACGCCTGTTTTTTGCAGAAAAACTTCACCATTCCACTCCGCAAGGGTGGAGGCAAGGTAAAGCTTCAGCACATCCAGGAAGCCAGAAACAGAAATACCACACTCGTTTTGAAAGGCAACAGCACCATAATCAGAAATTGCTTTTTCAATGACATCAACAAGTGGTTTTTGAGGCAGAGAATAGTAGAGATCCTTTATGTCGATGGAAACACCCACTCGACGAGTGGACACGTGTTGACGGAGGAAGCCAACAATCTGCGAAGAATTGTTCACTAGAAAAGGATCATTAATCGGCAACAGTTTTAGGTACCTCTGAAGCCAAGAGGCAACACACTTCTGCCATGTGTCCCGTTCAGAGATTATAACACGAAAGGGCATATCAATCTTATGCGTCTTTGCAGAAAAAAACAAATTAAGCGCCAGTCTTTCTTGTTTGTTAACTGATCTCACGAGGCTACATAGATTAAGCTTATCAAGCATGTTGCACGCTTTTCGCTTCGCATCCTTCAGATTAATTTGCGGGCAAAGGTTAAACACAGAGTCAATAGCCGCGTGGCCTTTACTCATGATAGCATTATCTGGGAAAGAATTGGCGTTTTTAAATTCGGCACGTGAGGGCCCAGGGTGAGCACGTGATGTTTTTGCAATCTCTCTTTTCGCCTTTTGATTTTGTGTGATGTTTTTTGCAATCTCTCTTTTCGCCTTTTTTTGTGTGTTGCTTATCTTCTTTCTAATATATATATGTGTGTCGTAGTAGTAATAAAATCAGTTGAAAGTCTGCGCTCGTCCTTGTCTCTTATGTTAGTTGTCTGAAGTTTTACGCGCCTAGAAGTTTTATATGGATTACCAACTAGCCCAATCCCACACTTTACTTAAGTTAGGTTAGGTTAGGTTAGGTTAGGTTAGGTTAGGTTTGGTTAGGTTAGGTTAGGTTAGGTTAGATTAGGTTAGGTTGGGTTGAGTTGGGTTAGGTTAGGTTAGGTTAGGTTAGGTTGGGTTAGGTCAGGTTAGGTTAGGTTAGGTTACGTTAGGTTAGGTTAGGTTACGTTAGGTTAGGTTAGGTTAGGTAAGGATAATTTGGTTAGGTTAGGTAAGGTTAGGTTAGGTTAGGTTAGAATGGGTTGGGTGTTGTTGGGTTGGGTTGGGTTGGGTTAGGTTGGGTTAGGTTAGGTTAGGTTACGTTAGGTTAGGTTAGGTTAGCTTACGTTAGGTTATGTTAGGTTAGGTTAGGTTACGTTAGGTTAGGTTAGGTCAGGTAAGGTTAGGTTACGTTAGAATAGGTTAGGTTAGGTTACGTTAGGTTAGGTTAAGTTAGGTTAGGTTAGGTTAGGTTAGGTTGGGTTGGGTTGGGTTAGGTTGGGTAAGGTTAGGTTAGGTTAGGCTGGGTTAGGTTAGTTTAGGTTAGGTTAGGTTAGGTTGGGTTGGGTTGGGTTAGGTTAGGTTAGGTTAGGTAAGGTTAGGTTAGGTTAGCTGAGGTTAGGTTAAGGTATGAACCGTTGTAAAACCGCATTAAACAATGTCACTTAGTGAGATGCAGTGTTTTTCACCTTTACAAGTTGGGAACTGTGATATCTAATGTGAAAGCGCTTGAAACCGTCGTAATGTTGTAGAAAGCAATGTAAAGTAGCGAGTAAAACGTTTTCTAACGATAGAAGTGCGAAGGTCATGTTAGGTTGAGTTCTGTTAGTTTAAGCTAGGTAGCGTCGTGAAACTACCAAAAACAACGTCATCTAACGAGATAGTGTTGTTTTATTGCGAGTACGAAACTGCGATAGGTGAAATGTTGTGAAAGCACACAAAACGGCATGAACAAGCCAAATACTGCGTGTTGTACCGTTACAAGTGCGAAACTGCTATCTTGTGACATTCTCGGTAAAGCGCATGCAAGTATCGTGAAACCTTAAAGAACGATGTCGTTTAGCGAGATACAGCGTTCTGTACTGCAATAAGTTGGTGAAAAACTGTGAGGTTATGCAAATATCGTAATTGTGAACGAAACAGTGTAATAGAGCGTTTTTCAATACAAGTACGAATGTTAGGTTAGGTTAAGATATGAACCGTCGTAAAACCGCATTAAACAATGTCACTTAGTGAGATGCAGTGTTTTTCACCATTACAAGTTGGGAACTGCGATATCTAATGTGAAAGCGCTTGAAACCGTCGTAATGTTGTAGAAAGCAATGTAAAGTAGCGAGTAAAACGTTTTCTAACGATAGAAGTGCGAAGGTTATGTTAGGTTGAGTTATGTTAGTTTAAGCTAGGTAGCGTCGTGAAACCACCAAAAACGACGTCATCTAACGAGATAGTGTTGTTTTATTGCGTGTACGAAACTGCGATAGGTAAAATGTTGTGAAAGCACACAAAATGGCATGAACAAGCCAAATACTGCGTGTTGTACCGTTACAAGTGCGAAACTGCTATGTTGTGACATTCTCGGTAAAGCGCATGCAAGTATCGTGAAACCTTAAAGAACGATGTCATTTAGCGAGATACAGCGTTCTGTACTGTAATAAGTTGGTGAGAAACTGTGAGGTCAAGCAAATATCGTAATTGTGAACGAAACAGTGTAATTGAGCGTCTTTAGATACAAGTGCGAATGTTAGGTTAGGTTGACATATCAACCGTCGTAAAACCGCATTAAACAATGTCACTTAGTGAGATGTAGTGTTTTTCAACATTACAAGTCGGGAACTACGATATCTAATGTGAAAGCGCATGAAACCGTCGTAATCTTGTAGAAAACATTGTAAAGTTGCGAGTAAAACGTTTTCTAACGATAGAAGTGCGAAGGTTAGGTTAGGTTAGGTTAGTTTAAGCTAGGTAGCGTCGTGAAACTACCAAAAACGACGTCATCTAACGAGATAGTGTTGTTTGATTGCGAGTATTAAACTGCGATAGGTGAAATGTGAATGCACACAAAACGGCATGAACAAGCCAAATACTGCGTGTTCTACCGTTACAAGTGCGAAACTGCTATATTGTGATATTCTCGTTAAAGCGCATGCAAGCATCGTGAAACCTTAAAGAACAATGTCATTTAGCGAGATACAGCGTTCTGTACTGCAATAAGTTGGTGAAAAACTGTGAGGTTATGCAAATATCGTAATTGTGAACGAAACAGTGTAATAGAGCGTTTTTCAATACAAGTACGAATGTTAGGTTAGGTTAAGATATGAACCGTCGTAAAACCGCATTAAACAATGTCACTTAGTGAGATGCAGTGTTTTTCACCATTACAAGTTGGGAACTGCGATATCTAATGTGAAAGCGCTTGCAAACGTCGTTAGGTTAGGTTAGGTTAGGTTAGGTTACGTTAGGTTAGGTTTGGTTAGGTTAGGTTAGGTTAGGTTAGGTTAGGTTATGTTAGGTTAGGTTGGGTTAGGTTAGGTTAGGTTACGTTAGGTTAAGGTATGAACCGTCGTAAAACCGCAATAAACAATGTCACTTAGTGAGATGCAGTGTTTTTCACCTTTACAAGTCGGGAACTGCGATATCTAAAGTGAAAGCGCTTGAAACCGTCGTAATGTTGTAGAAAGCAATGTAAAGTAGCGAGTAAAATGTTTTCTAACGATAGAAGTGCGAAGGTTATGTTAGGTTGAGTTATGTTAGTTTAAGCTAGGTAGCGTCGTGAAACCACCAAAAACGACGTCATCTAACGAGATAGTGTTGTTTTATTGCGAGTACGAAACTGCGATAGGTAAAATGTTGTGAAAGCACACAAAACGGCATGAACAAGCCAAATACTGCGTGTTGTACCGTTACAAGTGCGAAAGTGCTATGTTGTGACATTCTCGCTAAAGCGCATGCAAGTATCGTGAAACGTTAAAGAACGATGTCATTTAGGGAGATACAGCGTTCTGTACTGTAATAAGTTGGTGAGAAACTGTGAGGTCAAGCAAATATCGTAATTGTGAACGAAACAGTGTAATTGAGCGTCTTTAGATACAAGTGCGAATGTTAGGTTAGGTTGACATATGAACCGTCGTAAAACCGCATTAAACAATGTCACTTAGTGAGATATAGTGTTTTTCAACATTACAAGTCGGGAACTACGATATCTAATGTGAAAGCGCATGAAACCGTCGTAATCTTGTAGAAAACATTGTAAAGTTGCGAGTAAAACGTTTTCTAACGATAGAAGTGCGAAGGTTAGGTTAGGTTAGGTTAGTTTGGGCTAGGTAGCGTCGTGAAACTACCAAAAACGACGTCATCTAACGAGATAGTGTTGTTTTATTGCGAGTATTAAACTGCGATAGGTGAAATGTTGTGAAAGCACACAAAACGGCATGAACAAGCTAAATACTGCGTGTTCTACCGTTACAAGTGCGAAACTGCTATATTGTGATATTCTCGTTAAAGCGCATGCAAGCATCGTGAAACCTTAAAGAACAATGTCATTTAGCGAGATACAGCGTTCTGTACTGCAATAAGTTGGTGAAAAACTGTGAGGTTATGCAAATATCGTAATTGTGAACAAAACAGTGTAATAGAGCGTTTTTAGATACAAGTGCGAATGTTAGGTTAGGTTAAGATATGAACCGTCGTAAAACCGCATTAAACAATGTCAATTACTGAGATGCAGTGTTTTTCACCATTAAAAGTGGGGAACTGCGATATTTAATGTGAAAGCGCTTGCAACCGTCGTTAGGTTAGGTTAGGTTAGGTTAGGTTAGGTTAGGTTAGGTTAGGTTAGGTTAGATTAGGTTAGGTTGGGTTGAGTTGGGTTAGGTTAGGTTAGGTTAGGTTGGGTTAGGTCAGGTTAGGTTAGGTTAGGTTACGTTAGGTTAGGTTAGGTTACGTTAGGTTAGGTTAGGTTACGTTAGGTTAGGTTAGGTTAGGTAAGGATAATATCGTTAGGTTAGGTAAGGTTAGGTTAGGTTAGGTTAGGTTGGGTTGGGTGTTGTTGGGTTGGGTTGGGTTGGGTTAGGTTGGGTTAGGTTAGGTTAGGTTAGGTTAGGTTACGTTAGGTTATGTTAGGTTAGGTTAGGTTACGTTAGGTTAGGTTAGGTCAGGTAAGGTTAGGTTACGTTAGAATAGGTTAGGTTAGGTTACGTTAGGTTAGGTTAAGTTAGGTTAGGTTAGGTTAGGTTAGGTTGGGTTGGGTTGGGTTAGGTTGGGTTAGGTTAGGTTAGGTTAGGTTGGGTTAGGTTAGTTTAGGTTAGGTTAGGTTAGGTTGGGTTGGGTTGGGTTAGGTTAGGTTAGGTTAGGTAAGGTTAGGTTAGGTTAGGTTAGGTTAAGGTATGAACCGTTGTAAAACCGCATTAAACAATGTCACTTAGTGAGATGCCGTGTTTTTCACCTTTACAAGTTGGGAACTGTGATATCTAATGTGAAAGCGCTTGAAACCGTCGTAATGTTGTAGAAAGCAATGTAAAGTAGCGAGTAAAACGTTTTCTAACGATAGAAGTGCGAAGGTCATGTTAGGTTGAGTTATGTTAGTTTAAGCTAGGTAGCGTCGTGAAACTACCAAAAACAACGTCATCTAACGAGATAGTGTTGTTTTATTGCGAGTACGAAACTGCGATAGATAAAATGTTGTGAAAGCACACAAAATGGCATGAACAAGCCAAATACTGCGTGTTGTACCGTTACAAGTGCGAAACTGCTATGTTGTGACATTCTCGGTAAAGCGCATGCAAGTATCGTGAAACCTTAAAGAACGATGTCATTTAGCGAGATACAGCGTTCTGTACTGTAATAAGTTGGTGAGAAACTGTGAGGTCAAGCAAATATCGTAATTGTGAACGAAACAGTGTAATTGAGCGTCTTTAGATACAAGTGCGAATGTTAGGTTAGGTTGACATATCAACCGTCGTAAAACCGCAATAAACAATGTCACTTAGTGAGATGTAGTGTTTTTCAACATTACAAGTCGGGAACTACGATATCTAATGTGAAAGCGCATGAAACCGTCGTAATCTTGTAGAAAACATTGTAAAGTTGCGAGTAAAACGATTTCTAACGATAGAAGTGCGAAGGTTAGGTTAGGTTAGGTTAGTTTAAGCTAGGTAGCGTCGTGAAACTACCAAAAACGACGTCATCTAACGAGATAGTGTTGTTTTATTGCGAGTATTAAACTGCGATAGGTGAAATGTTGTGAATGCACACAAAACGGCATGAACAAGCCAAATACTGCGTGTTCTACCGTTACAAGTGCGAAACTGCTATATTGTGATATTCTCGTTAAAGCGCATGCAAGCATCGTGAAACCTTAAAGAACAATGTCATTTAGCGAGATACAGCGTTCTGTACTGCAATAAGTTGGTGAAAAACTGTGAGGTTATGCAAATATCGTAATTGTGAACGAAACAGTGTAATAGAGCGTTTTTCAATACAAGTACGAATGTTAGGTTAGGTTAAGATATGAACCGTCGTAAAACCGCATTAAACAATGTCACTTAGTGAGATGCAGTGTTTTTCACCATTACAAGTTGGGAACTGCGATATCTAATGTGAAAGCGCTTGCAAACGTCGTTAGGTTAGGTTAGGTTAGGTTAGGTTAGGTTACGTTAGGTTAGGTTTGGTTAGGTTAGGTTAGGTTAGGTTAGGTTATGTTAGGTTAGGTTGGGTTAGGTTAGGTAAGGTTACGTTAGGTTAAGGTATGAACCGTCGTAAAACCGCAATAAACAATGTCACTTAGTGAGATGCAGTGTTTTTCACCTTTACAAGTCGGGAACTGCGATATCTAAAGTGAAAGCGCTTGAAACCGTCGTAATGTTGTAGAAAGCAATGTAAAGTAGCGAGTAAAACGTTTTCTAACGATAGAAGTGCGAAGGTTATGTTAGGTTGAGTTATGTTAGTTTAAGCTAGGTAGCGTCGTGAAACCACCAAAAACGACGTCATCTAACGAGATAGTGTTGTTTTATTGCGAGTACGAAACTGCGATAGGTAAAATGTTGTGAAAGCACACAAAACGGCATGAACAAGCCAAATACTGCGTGTTGTACCGTTACAAGTGCGAAAGTGCTATGTTGTGACATTCTCGCTAAAGCGCATGCAAGTATCGTGAAACGTTAAAGAACGATGTCATTTAGGGAGATACAGCGTTCTGTACTGTAATAAGTTGGTGAGAAACTGTGAGGTCAAGCAAATATCGTAATTGTGAACGAAACAGTGCAATTGAGCGTCTTTAGATACAAGTGCGAATGTTAGGTTAGGTTGACATATGAACCGTCGTAAAACCGCATTAAACAATGTCACTTAGTGAGATATAGTGTTTTTCAACATTACAAGTCGGGAACTACGATATCTAATGTGAAAGCGCATGAAACCGTCGTAATCTTGTAGAAAACATTGTAAAGTTGCGAGTAAAACGTTTTCTAACGATAGAAGTGCGAAGGTTAGGTTAGGTTAGGTTAGTTTAAGCTAGGTAGCGTCGTGAAACTACCAAAAACGACGTCATCTAACGAGATAGTGTTGTTTTATTGCGAGTATTAAACTGCGATAGGTGAAATGTGAATGCACACAAAACGGCATGAACAAGCCAAATACTGCGTGTTCTACCGTTACAAGTGCGAAACTGCTATATTGTGATATTCTCGTTAAAGCGCATGCAAGCATCGTGAAACCTTAAAGAACAATGTCATTTAGCGAGATACAGCGTTCTGTACTGCAATAAGTTGGTGAAAAACTGTGAGGTTATGCAAATATCGTAATTGTGAACGAAACAGTGTAATAGAGCGTTTTTCAATACAAGTACGAATGTTAGGTTAGGTTAAGATATGAACCGTCGTAAAACCGCATTAAACAATGTCACTTAGTGAGATGCAGTGTTTTTCACCATTACAAGTTGGGAACTGCGATATCTAATGTGAAAGCGCTTGCAAACGTCGTTAGGTTAGGTTAGGTTAGGTTAGGTTACGTTAGGTTAGGTTTGGTTAGGTTAGGTTAGGTTAGGTTATGTTAGGTTAGGTTGGGTTAGGTTAGGTTAGGTTACGTTAGGTTAAGGTATGAACCGTCGTAAAACCGCAATAAACAATGTCACTTAGTGAGATGCAGTGTTTTTCACCTTTACAAGTCGGGAACTGCGATATCTAATGTGAAAGCGCTTGAAACCGTCGTAATGTTGTAGAAAGCAATGTAAAGTAGCGAGTAAAACGTTTTCTAACGATAGAAGTGCGAAGGTTATGTTAGGTTGAGTTATGTTAGTTTAAGCTAGGTAGCGTCGTGAAACCACCAAAAACGACGTCATCTAACGAGATAGTGTTGTTTTATTGCGAGTACGAAACTGCGATAGGTAAAATGTTGTGAAAGCACACAAAACGGCATGAACAAGCCAAATACTGCGTGTTGTACCGTTACAAGTGCGAAAGTGCTATGTTGTGACATTCTCGCTAAAGCGCATGCAAGTATCGTGAAACCTTAAAGAACGATGTCATTTAGCGAGATACAGCGTTCTGTACTGTAATAAGTTGGTGAGAAACTGTGAGGTCAAGCAAATATCGTAATTGTGAACGAAACAGTGTAATTGAGCGTCTTTAGATACAAGTGCGAATGTTAGGTTAGGTTGACATATGAACCGTCGTAAAACCGCATTAAACAATGTCACTTAGTGAGATATAGTGTTTTTCAACATTACAAGTCGGGAACTACGATATCTAATGTGAAAGCGCATGAAACCGTCGTAATCTTGTAGAAAACATTGTAGAGTGGCGAGTAAAACGTTTTCTAACGATAGAAGTGCGAAGGTTAGGTTAGGTTAGGTTAGTTTAAGCTAGGTAGCGTCGTGAAACTACCAAAAACGACGTCATCTAACGAGATAGTGTTGTTTTATAGCGAGTATTAAACTGCGATAGGTGAAATGTTGTGAAAGCACACAAAACGGCATGAACAAGCCAAATACTGCGTGTTCTACCGTTACAAGTGCGAAACTGCTATATTGTGATATTCTCGTTAAAGCGCATGCAAGCATCGTGAAACCTTAAAGAACAATGTCATTTAGCGAGATACAGCGTTCTGTACTGCAATAAGTTGGTGAAAAACTGTGAGGTTATGCAAATATCGTAATTGTGAACAAAACAGTGTAATAGAGCGTTTTTAGATACAAGTGCGAATGTTAGGTTAGGTTAAGATATGAACCGTCGTAAAACCGCATTAAACAATGTCAATTACTGAGATGCAGTGTTTTTCACCATTAAAAGTGGGGAACTGCGATATTTAATGTGAAAGCGCTTGCAACCGTCGTTAGGTTAGGTTAGGTTTGGTTAGGTTAGGTTAGGTTAGGTTAGGTTAGGTTAGGTTAGATTAGGTTAGGTTGGGTTGAGTTGGGTTAGGTTAGGTTAGGTTAGGTTAGGTTGGGTTAGGTCAGGTTAGGTTA
The DNA here is from genome assembly GCF_043290135.1 of Rhipicephalus microplus. Lineage (NCBI taxonomy): Eukaryota > Metazoa > Arthropoda > Arachnida > Ixodida > Ixodidae > Rhipicephalus > Rhipicephalus microplus. The sequence goes on along the minus strand of NW_027464606.1, from coordinate 2,689,544 downwards.
GGTTAGGTTACGTTAGGTTAGGTTAGGTTACGTTAGGTTAGGTTAGGTTACGTTAGGTTAGGTTAGGTTAGGTAAGGATAATTTGGTTAGGTTAGGTAAGGTTAGGTTAGGTTAGGTTAGGTTGGGTTGGGTGTTGTTGGGTTGGGTTGGGTTGGGTTAGGTTGGGTTAGGTTAGGTTAGGTTAGGTTAGGTTAGGTTACGTTAGGTTATGTTAGGTTAGGTTAGGTTACGTTAGGTTAGGTTAGGTCAGGTAAGGTTAGGTTACGTTAGAATAGGTTAGGTTAGGTTACGTTAGGTTAGGTTAAGTTAGGTTAGGTTAGGTTAGGTTAGGTTGGGTTGGGTTGGGTTAGGTTGGGTTAGGTTAGGTTAGGTTAGGTTGGGTTAGGTTAGTTTAGGTTAGGTTAGGTTAGGTTGGGTTGGGTTGGGTTAGGTTAGGTTAGGTTAGGTAAGGTTAGGTTAGGTTAGGTTAGGTTAGGTTAAGGTATGAACCGTTGTAAAACCGCATTAAACAATGTCACTTAGTGAGATGCAGTGTTTTTCACCTTTACAAGTTGGGAACTGTGATATCTAATGTGAAAGCGCTTGAAACCGTCGTAATGTTGTAGAAAGCAATGTAAAGTAGCGAGTAAAACGTTTTCTAACGATAGAAGTGCGAAGGTCATGTTAGGTTGAGTTATGTTAGTTTAAGCTAGGTAGCGTCGTGAAACTATCAAAAACAACGTCATCTAACGAGATAGTGTTGTTTTATTGCGAGTACGAAACTGCGATAGATAAAATGTTGTGAAAGCACACAAAATGGCATGAACAAGCCAAATACTGCGTGTTGTACCGTTACAAGTGCGAAACTGCTATGTTGTGACATTCTCGGTAAAGCGCATGCAAGTATCGTGAAACCTTAAAGAACGATGTCTTTTAGCGAGATACAGCGTTCTGTACTGTAATAAGTTGGTGAGAAACTGTGAGGTCAAGCAAATATCGTAATTGTGAACGAAACAGTGTAATTGAGCGTCTTTAGATACAAGTGCGAATGTTAGGTTAGGTTGACATATCAACCGTCATAAAACCGCATTAAACAATGTCACTTAGTGAGATGTAGTGTTTTTCAACATTACAAGTCGGGAACTACAATATCTAATGTGAAAGCGCATGAAACCGTCGTAATCTTGTAGAAAACATTGTAAAGTTGCGAGTAAAACGTTTTCTAACGATAGAAGTGCGAAGGTTAGGTTAGGTTAGGTTAGTTTAAGCTAGGTAGCGTCGTGAAACTACCAAAAACGACGTCATCTAACGAGATAGTGTTGTTTTATTGCGAGTAGTAAACTGCGATAGGTGAAATGTTGTGAATGCACACAAAACGGCATGAACAAGCCAAATACTGCGTGTTGTACCGTTACAAGTGCGAAACTGCTATGTTGTGATATTCTCGTTAAAGCGCATGCAAGCATCGTGAAACCTTAAAGAACGATGTCATTTAGCGAGATACAGCGTTCTGTACTGCAATAAGTTGGTGAAAAACTGTGAGGTTATGCAAATATCCTAATTGTGAACGAAACAGTGTAATAGAGCGTTTTTTATTACAAGTGCGAATGTTAGGTTAGGTTAAGATATGAACCGTCGTAAAACCGCATTAAACAATGTCACTTAGTGAGATGCAGTGTTTTTCACCATTACAAGTCGGGAACTGCGATATCTAATGTGAAAGCGCTTGCAAACGTCGTTAGGTTAGGTTAGGTTTGGTTAGGTTAGGTTAGGTTAGGTTACGTTAGGTTAGGTTAGGTTAGGTTAGGGTATGTTAGGTAAGGTTTGGTTAGGTTAGGTTAGGTTAGGTTGGGTTAGGTAAGGTTAGGTTAGGTTAAGATATGAACCGCGCTAAAACCGCATCAAACAATGTCACTTAGTGAGATGCTGTGTTTTTCACCATTACAAGTCGGGAACTGCGATATCTAATGTGAAAGCGCATGAAACCGTCGTAACCTTGTAGAAAACATTGTAAAGTAGCGAATAAAACGTTTTCTAACGATAGAAGTGCGAAGGTTCTGTTAGTTTGAGCTAGGTAGCGTCGTGAAACCACCAAAAACGATGTCATCTAACGAGATAGTGTTGTTTTATTGCGAGTACGAAACTGCGATAGGTGAAATATTGGGAAAGCACACAAAATGGCATGAACTAGCCAGATCATGCGTCTTGTGCCGTTACAAGTGCGAAACTGCTTTATTGTGATATTTTCGTTAAAGCGCATGCAAGTATCGTGAAACCTTAAAGAACGATGTCATTTAGCGAGATACAGCGTTCTGTACTGTAATAAGTTGGTGAGAAACTGTGAGGTCAAGCAAATATCGTAATTGTGAACGAAACAGTGTAATTGAGCGTATTTAGATACAAGTGCAAGTGCGAATGTTAGGTTAGGTTGAGATATCAACCGTCGTAAAACCGCATTAAACAATGTCACTTCGTGAGATGTAGTGTTTTTCAACATTACAAGTCGGGAACTACGATATCTAATGTGAAAGCGCATGAAACCGTCGTAATCTTGTAGAAAACATTGTAAAGTGGCGAGTAAAACGTTTTCTAACGATAGAAGTGCGAAGGTTAGGTTAGGTTAGGTTAGTTTAAGCTAGGTAGCGTCGTGAAACTACCAAAAACGACGTCATCTAACGAGATAGTGTTGTTTTATAGCGAGTATTAAACTGCGATAGGTGAAATGTTGTGATAGCACACAAAACGGCATGAACAAGCCAAATACTGCGTGTTCTACCGTTACAAGTGCGAAACTGCTATATTGTGATATTCTCGTTAAAGCGCATGCAAGTATCGTAAAACCTTAAAGAACGATGTCATTTTGCGAGATACAGCGTTCTGTACTGTAATAAGTTGGTGAGAAACTGTGAGGTCAAGCAAATATCGTAATTGTGAACGAAACAGTGTAATTGAGCGTCCTTAGATACAAGTGCGAATGTTAGGTTAGGTTGACATATCAACCGTCGTAAAACCGCATTAAACAATGTCACTTAGTGAGATGTAGTGTTTTTCAACATTACAAGTCGGGAACTACGATATCTAATGTGAAAGCGCATGAAACCGTCGTAATCTTGTAGTAAACATTGTAAAGTTGCGAGTAAAACGTTTTCTAACGATAGAAGTGCGAAGGTTAGGTTAGGTTAGGTTAGTTTAAGCTAGGTAGCGTCGTGAAACTACCAAAAACGACGTCATCTAACGAGATAGTGTTGTTTTATTGCGAGTATTAAACTGCGATAGGTGAATTGTTGTGAATGCACACAAAACGGCATGAACAAGCCAAATACTGCGTGTTCTACCGTTACAAGTGCGAAACTGCTATATTGTGATATTCTCGTTAAAGCGCATGCAAGCATCGTGAAACCTTAAAGAACAATGTCATTTAGCGAGATACAGCGTTCTGTACTGCAATAAGTTGGTGAAAAACTGTGAGGTTATGCAAATATCGTAATTGTCAACAAAACAGTGTAATAGAGCGTTTTAGATACAAGTGCGAATGTTAGGTTAGGTTAAGATATGAACCGTCGTAAAACCGCATTAAACAATGTCAATTACTGAGATGCAGTGTTTTTCACCATTAAAAGTGGGGAACTGCGATATTTAATGTGAAAGCGCTTGCAACCGTCGTTAGGTTAGGTTAGGTTAGGTTAGGTTAGGTTAGGTTTGGTTAGGTTAGGTTAGGTTAGGTTAGGTTAGATTAGGTTAGCTTGGGTTTAGTTGGGTTAGGTTAGGTTAGGTTAGGTTAGGTTAGGTTGGGTTAGGTCAGGTTAGGTTAGGTTAGGTTACGTTAGGTTAGGTTAGGTTACGTTAGGTTAGGTTAGGTTACGTTAGGTTAGGTTAGGTTAGGTAAGGATAATTTGGTTAGGTTAGGTAAGGTTAGGTTAGGTTAGGTTAGAATGGGTTGGGTGTTGTTGGGTTGGGTTGGGTTGGGTTAGGTTGGGTTAGGTTAGGTTAGGTTACGTTAGGTTAGGTTAGGTTAGGTTACGTTAGGTTATGTTAGGTTAGGTTAGGTTACGTTAGGTCAGGTTAGGTCAGGTAAGGTTAGGTTACGTTAGAATAGGTTAGGTTAGGTTACGTTAGGTTAGGTTAAGTTAGGTTAGGTTAGGTTAGGTTAGGTTAGGTTGGGTTGGGTTGGGTTAGGTTGGGTAAGGTTAGGTTAGGTTAGGTTGGGTTAGGTTAGTTTAGGTTAGGTTAGGTTAGGTTGGGTTGGGTTGGGTTAGGTTAGGTTAGGTTAGGTAAGGTTAGGTTAGGTTAGCTGAGGTTAGGTTAAGGTATGAACCGTTGTAAAACCGCCTTAAACAATGTCACTTAGTGAGATGCAGTGTTTTTCACCTTTACAAGTTGGGAACTGTGATATCTAATGTGAAAGCGCTTGAAACCGTCGTAATGTTGTAGAAAGCAATGTAAAGTAGCGAGTAAAACGTTTTCTAACGATAGAAGTGCGAAGGTCATGTTAGGTTGAGTTCTGTTAGTTTAAGCTAGGTAGCGTCGTGAAACTACCAAAAACAACGTCATCTAACGAGATAGTGTTGTTTTATTGCGAGTACGAAACTGCGATAGGTGAAATATTGGGAAAGCACACAAAATGGCATGAACTAGCCAGATACTGCGTCTTGTGCCGTTACAAGTGCGAAACTGCTTTATTGTGATATTTTCGTTAAAGCGCATGCAAGTATCGTGAAACCTTAAAGAACGATGTCATTTAGCGAGATACAGCGTTCTGTACTGTAATAAGTTGGTGAGAAACTGTGAGGTCAAGCAAATATCGTAATTGTGAACGAAACAGTGTAATTGAGCGTATTTAGATACAAGTGAGAATGTTAGGTTAGGTTGAGATATCAACCGTCGTAAAACCGCATTAAACAATGTCACTTCGTGAGATGTAGTGTTTTTCAACATTACAAGTCGGGAACTACGATATCTAATGTGAAAGCGCATGAAACCGTCGTAATCTTGTAGAAAACATTGTAAAGTGGCGAGTAAAACGTTTTCTAACGATAGAAGTGCGAAGGTTAGGTTAGGTTAGGTTAGTTTAAGCTAGGTAGCGTCGTGAAACTACCAAAAACGACGTCATCTAACGAGATAGTGTTGTTTTATAGCGAGTATTAAACTGCGATAGGTGAAATGTTGTGAAAGCACACAAAACGGCATGAACAAGCCAAATACTGCGTGTTCTACCGTTACAAGTGCGAAACTGCTATATTGTGATATTCTTGTTAAAGCGCATGCAAGTATCGTAAAACCTTAAAGAACGATGTCATTTTGCGAGATACAGCGTTCTGTACTGTAATAAGTTGGTGAGAAACTGTGAGGTCAAGCAAATATCGTAATTGTGAACGAAACAGTGTAATTGAGCGTCCTTAGATACAAGTGCGAATGTTAGGTTAGGTTGACATATCAACCGTCGTAAAACCGCATTAAACAATGTCACTTAGTGAGATGTAGTGTTTTTCAACATTACAAGTCGGGAACTACGATATCTAATGTGAAAGCGCATGAAACCGTCGTAATCTTGTAGTAAACATTGTAAAGTTGCGAGTAAAACGTTTTCTAACGATAGAAGTGCGAAGGTTAGGTTAGGTTAGGTTAGTTTAAGCTAGGTAGCGTCGTGAAACTACCAAAAACGACGTCATCTAACGAGATAGTGTTGTTTTATTGCGAGTATTAAACTGCGATAGGTGAATTGTTGTGAATGCACACAAAACGGCATGAACAAGCCAAATACTGCGTGTTCTACCGTTACAAGTGCGAAACTGCTATATTGTGATATTCTCGTTAAAGCGCATGCAAGCATCGTGAAACCTTAAAGAACAATGTCATTTAGCGAGATACAGCGTTCTGTACTGCAATAAGTTGGTGAAAAACTGTGAGGTTATGCAAATATCGTAATTGTGAACAAAACAGTGTAATAGAGCGTTTTAGATACAAGTGCGAATGTTAGGTTAGGTTAAGATATGAACCGTCGTAAAACCGCATTAAACAATGTCAATTACTGAGATGCAGTGTTTTTCACCATTAAAAGTGGGGAACTGCGATATTTAATGTGAAAGCGCTTGCAACCGTCGTTAGGTTAGGTTAGGTTAGGTTAGGTTAGGTTAGGTTTGGTTAGGTTAGGTTAGGTTAGGTTAGGTTAGATTAGGTTAGCTTGGGTTTAGTTGGGTTAGGTTAGGTTAGGTTAGGTTAGGTTGGGTTAGGTCAGGTTAGGTTAGGTTAGGTTAGGTTAGGTTAGGTTAGGTTGGGTTGGGTTGGGTTAGGTTGGGTAAGGTTAGGTTAGGTTAGGTTACGTTAGGTTAGGTTAGGTTACGTTAGGTTAGGTTAGGTTAGGTAAGGATAATTTGGTTAGGTTAGGTAAGGTTAGGTTAGGTTAGGTTAGAATGGGTTGGGTGTTGTTGGGTTGGGTTGGGTTGGGTTAGGTTGGGTTAGGTTAGGTTAGGTTACGTTAGGTTAGGTTAGGTTAGGTTACGTTAGGTTATGTTAGGTTAGGTTAGGTTACGTTAGGTTAGGTTAGGTCAGGTAAGGTTAGGTTACGTTAGAATAGGTTAGGTTAGGTTACGTTAGGTTAGGTTAAGTTAGGTTAGGTTAGGTTAGGTTAGGTTAGGTTGGGTTGGGTTGGGTTAGGTTGGGTAAGGTTAGGTTAGGTTAGGTTGGGTTAGGTTAGTTTAGGTTAGGTTAGGTTAGGTTGGGTTGGGTTGGGTTGGGTTAGGTTAGGTTAGGTTAGGTAAGGTTAGGTTAGGTTAGCTGAGGTTAGGTTAAGGTATGAACCGTTGTAAAACCGCCTTAAACAATGTCACTTAGTGAGATGCAGTGTTTTTCACCTTTACAAGTTGGGAACTGTGATATCTAATGTGAAAGCGCTAGAAACCGTCGTAATGTTGTAGAAAGCAATGTAAAGTAGCGAGTAAAACGTTTTCTAACGATAGAAGTGCGAAGGTCATGTTAGGTTGAGTTCTGTTAGTTTAAGCTAGGTAGCGTCGTGAAACTACCAAAAACAACGTCATCTAACGAGATAGTGTTGTTTTATTGCGAGTACGAAACTGCGATAGGTGAAATGTTGTGAAAGCACACAAAACGGCATGAACAAGCCAAATACTGCGTGTTGTACCGTTACAAGTGCGAAACTGCTATGTTGTGACATTCTCGGTAAAGCGCATGCAAGTATCGTGAAACCTTAAAGAACGATGTCGTTTAGCGAGATACAGCGTTCTATACTGTAATAAGTTGGTGAGAAACTGTGAGGTCTAGCAAATATCGTAATTGTGAACGAAACAGTGTAATTGAGCGTCTTTAGATACAAGTGCGAATGTTAGGTTAGGTTGACATATCAACCGTCGTAAAACCGCATTAAACAATGTCACTTAGTGAGATGTAGTGTTTTTCAACATTACAAGTCGGGAACTACGATATCTAATGTGAAAGCGCATGAAACCGTCGTAATCTTGTAGAAAACATTGTAAAGTGGCGAGTAAAACGTTTTCTAACGATAGAAGTGCGAAGGTTAGGTTAGGTTAGGTTAGGTTAGTTTAAGCTAGGTAGTGTCGTGAAACTACCAAAAACGACGTCATCTAACGAGATAGTGTTGTTTTATAGCGAGTATTAAACTGCGATAGGTGAAATGTTGTGAAAGCACACAAAACGGCATGAACAAGCCAAATACTGCGTGTTCTACCGTTACAAGTGCGAAACTGCTATATTGTGATATTCTCTTTAAAGCGCATGCAAGCATCGTGAAACCTTAAAGAACAATGTCATTTAGCGAGATACAGCGTTCTGTACTGCAATAAGTTGGTGAAAAACTGTGAGGTTATGCAAGTATCGTAATTGTGAACAAAACAGTGTAATAGAGCGTTTTTAGATACAAGTGCGAATGTTAGGTTAGGTTAAGATATGAACCGTCGTAAAACCGCATTAAACAATGTCAATTACTGAGATGCAGTGTTTTTCACCATTAAAAGTGGGGAACTGCGATATTTAATGTGAAAGCGCTTGCAACCGTCGTTAGGTTAGGTTAGGTTAGGTTAGGTTAGGTTTGGTTAGGTTAGGTTAGGTTAGGTTAGATTAGGTTAGGTTGGGTTGAGTTGGGTTAGGTTAGGTTAGGTTAGGTTAGGTTGGGTTAGGTTAGGTTAGGTTAGGTTAGGTTACGTTAGGTTAGGTTAGGTTACGTTAGGTTAGGTTAGGTTAGGTTACGTTAGGTTAGGTTAGGTTAGGTAAGGATAATTTGGTTAGGTTAGGTAAGGTTAGGTTAGGTTAGGTTGGGTTGGGTGTTGTTGGGTTGGGTTGGGTTGGGTTAGGTTGGGTTAGGTTAGGTTAGGTTACGTTAGGTTAGGTTAGGTTAGGTTACGTTAGGTTATGTTAGGTTAGGTTAGGTAACGTTAGGTTAGGTTAGGTCAGGTAAGGTTAGGTTACGTTAGAATAGGTTAGGTTAGGTTAGGTTACGTTAGGTTAGGTTAAGTTAGGTTAGGTTAGGTTTGGTTAGCTTAGGTTAGGTTAGCTTAGGTTAGGTTAGGTTGGGTTGGGTTAGGTTGGGTTAGGTTAGGTTAGGTTAGGTTGGGTTAGGTTAGTTTAGGTTAGGTTAGGTTAGGTTGGGTTGGGTTGGGTTAGGTTAGGTTAGGTTAGGTAAGGTTAGGTTAGGTTAGGTTAGGTTACGTTAGGTTAAGGTATCAACCGTCGTAAAACCGCATTAAACAATGTCACTTAGTGAGATGCAGTGTTTTTCACCTTTACAAGTTGGGAACTGTGATATCTAATGTGAAAGCGCTTGAAACCGTCATAATGTTGTAGAAAGCAATGTAAAGTAGCGAGTAAAACGTTTTCTAACGATAGAAGTGCGAAGGTTATGTTAGGTTGAGTTATGTTAGTTTAAGCTAGGTAGCGTCGTGCAACTACCAAAAACAACGTCATCTAACGAGATAGTGTTGTTTTATTGCGAGTACGAAACTGCGATAGGTGAAATGTTGTGAAAGCACACAAAACGGCATGAACAAGCCAAATACTGCGTGTTGTACCGTTACAAGTGCGAAACTGCTATATTGTGATATTCTCGTTAAAGCGCATGCAAGCATCGTGAAACCTTAAAGAACGATGTCATTTAGCGAGATACGGCGTTCTGTACTGCAATAAGTTGGTGAAAAACTGTGAGGTTATGCAAATATCGTAATTGTGAACGAAACAGTGTAATAGAGCGTTTTTCAATACAAGTACGAATGTTAGGTTAGGTTAAGATATGAACCGTCGTAAAACCGCATTAAACAATGTCACTTAGTGAGATGCAGTGTTTTTCACCTTTACAAGTTGGGAACTGCGATATCTAATGTGAAAGCGCATGAAACCGTCGTAATCTTGTAGAAAACATTGTAAAATTGCGAGTAAAACGTTTTCTAACGATAGAAGTGCGAAGGTTATGTTAGGTTGAGTTATGTTAGTTTAAGCTAGGTAGCGTCGTGAAACCACCAAAAACGACGTCATCTAACGAGATAGTGTTGTTTTATTGCGAGTACGAAACTGCGATAGGTAAAATGTTGTGAAAGCACACAAAACGGCATGAACAAGCCAAATACTGCGTGTTGTACCGTTACAAGTGCGAAACTGCTATGTTGTGACATTCTCGGTAAAGCGCATGCAAGTATCGTGAAACCTTAAAGAACGATGTCATTTAGCGAGATACAGCGTTCTGTACTGTAATAAGTTGGTGAGAAACTGTGAGGTCAAGCAAATTTTGTAATTGTGAACGAAACAGTGTAATTGAGCGTATTTAGATACAAGTGCGTATGTTAGGTTATGTTGAGATATCAACCGTCGTAAAACCGCATTAAACAATGTCACTTAGTGAGATGTAGTGTTTTTCAACATTACAAGTCGGGAACTACGATATCTAATGTGAAAGCGCATGAAACCGTCGTAATCTTGTAGAAAACATTGTAAAGTTGCGAGTAAAACGTTTTGTAACGATAGAAGTGCGAAGGTTAGCTTGAGTTATGTTAGTTTAAGCTATATAGCGTCGTGAGACCACCAAAAAGGACGTCATCTAACGAGATAGTGTTGTTATATTGCATGTACGAAACTGCAATAGGTGAAATGTTGTGAATGTACACAAAACGACTTGAACAAGCCAGATACTGCGTGTTGTACCGTTACAAGTGCGAAACTGCTATGTTGTGATATTCTCGTTAAAGCGCATGAAAGCATCGTGAAACCTTAAAGAACGATGTCATTTAGCGAGATACAGCGTTCTGTACTGCAATAAGTTGGTGAAAAACTGTGAGGTTATGCAAATATCCTAATTGTGAACGAAACAGTGTAATAGAGCGTTTTTTAATACAAGTGCGAATGTTAGGTTAGGTTAAGATATGAACCGTCGTAAAACCGCATTAATCAATGTCACTTAGTGAGATGCAGTGTTTTTCACCATTACAAGTCGGGAACTGCGATATCTAATGTGAAAGCGCTTGCAAACGTCGTTAGGTTAGGTTAGGTTAGGTTAGGTTAGGTTAGGTTAGGTTACGTTAGGTTAGGTTAGGTTAGGTTAGGTTACGTTAGGTTAGGTTAGGTTTGGTTAGGTTAGGTTAGGTTAGGTTAGGGTATGTTAGGTTAGGTTAGGTTAGGTTGGTTTAGGTAAGGTTAGGTTAGGTTAAGATATGAACCGCGCTAAAACCGCATTAAACAATGTCACTTAGTGAGATGCTGTGTTTTTCACCATTACAAGTCGGGAACTGCGATATCTAATGTGAAAGCGCATGAAACCGTCGTAATCTTGTAGAAAACATTGTAAAGTAGCGAATAAAACGTTTTCTAACGATAGAAGTGCGAAGGTTCGGGTAGTTTGAGTTATGTTAGTTTAAGCTAGGTAGCGTCGTGAGACCACCAAAAACGACGTCATCTAACGAGATAGTGTTGTTTTAATGCGAGTACGAAACTGCGATAGGTAAAATGTTGTGAAAGCACACAAAATGGCATGAACAAGCGAAATACTGCGTGTTGTACCGTTACAAGTGCGAAACTGCTATGTTGTGACATTCTCGGTAAAGCGCATGCAAGTATCGTGAAACCTTAAAGAACGATGTCATTTAGCGAGATACAGCGTTCTGTACTGTAATAAGTTGGTGAGAAACTGTGAGGTCAAGCAAATATCGTAATTGTGAACGAAACAGTGTAATTGAGCGTCTTTAGATACAAGTGCGAATGTTAGGTTAGGTTGACATATCAACCGTCGTAAAACCGCATTAAACAATGTCACTTAGTGAAATGTAGTGATTTCAACATTAAAAGTCGGGAACTACGATATCTAATGTGAAAGCGCATGAAACCGTCGTAATCTTGTAGAAAACATTGTAAAGTTGCGAGTAAAACGTTTTCTAACGATAGAAGTGCGAAGGTTAGGTTAGGTTAGGTTAGTTTAAGCTAGGTAGCGTCGTGAAACTACCAAAAACGACGTCATCTAACGAGATAGTGTTGTTTTATTGCGAGTATTAAACTGCGATAGGTGAAATGTTGTGAATGCACACAAAACGGCATGAACAAGCCAAATACTGCGTGTTCTACCGTTACAAGTGCGAAACTGCTATATTGTGATATTCTCGTTAAAGCGCATGCAAGCATCGTGAAACCTTAAAGAACAATGTCATTTAGCGAGATACAGCGTTCTGTACTGCAATAAGTTGGTGAAAAACTGTGAGGTTATGCAAATATCGTAATTGTGAACGAAACAGTGTAATAGAGCGTTTTTCAATACAAGTACGAATGTTAGGTTAGGTTAAGATATGAACCGTCGTAAAACCGCATTAAACAATGTCACTTAGTGAGATGCAGTGTTTTTCACCATTACAAGTTGGGAACTGCGATATCTAATGTGAAAGCGCTTGCAAACGTCGTTAGGTTAGGTTAGGTTAGGTTAGGTTACGTTAGGTTAGGTTTGGTTAGGTTAGGTTAGGTTAGGTTAGGTTAGGTTGGGTTAGGTTAGGTTAGGTTACGTTAGGTTAAGGTATGAACCGTCGTAAAACCGCAATAAACAATGCCACTTAGTGAGATGCAGTGTTTTTCACCTTTACAAGTCGGGAACTGCGATATCTAATGTGGAAGCGCTTGAAACCGTCGTAATGTTGTAGAAAGCAATGTAAAGTAGCGAGTAAAACGTTTTCTAACGATAGAAGTGCGAAGGTTATGTTAGGTTGAGTTATGTTAGTTTAAGCTAGGTAGCGTCGTGAAACCACCAAAAACGACGTCATCTAACGAGATAGTGTTGTTTTATTGCGAGTACGAAACTGCGATAGGTAAAATGTTGTGAAAGCACACAAAACGGCATGAACAAGCCAAATACTGCGTGTTGTACCGTTACAAGTGCGAAAGTGCTATGTTTTGACATTCTCGCTAAAGCGCATGCAAGTATCGTGAAACCTTAAAGAACAATGTCATTTAGCGAGATACAGCGTTCTGTACTGCAATAAGTTGGTGAAAAACTGTGAGGTTATGCAAATATCGTAATTGTGAACAAAACAGTGTAATAGAGCGTTTTTAGATACAAGTGCGAATGTTAGGTTAGGTTAAGATATGAACCGTCGTAAAACCGCATTAAACAATGTCAATTACTGAGATGCAGTGTTTTTCACCATTAAAAGTGGGGAACTGCGATATTTAATGTGAAAGCGCTTGCAACCGTCGTTAGGTTAGGTTAGGTTAGGTTAGGTTAGGTTTGGTTAGGTTAGGTTAGGTTAGGTTAGGTTAGATTAGGTTAGGTTGGGTTGAGTTGGGTGAGGTTAGGTTAGGTTAGGTTGGGTTAGGTCAGGTTAGGTTAGGTTAGGTTACGTTAGGTTAGGTTAGGTTACAATAGGTTAGGTTAGGTTAGGTAAGGATAATTTGGTTAGGTTAGGTAAGGTTAGGTTAGGTTAGGTTAGAATGGGTTGGGTGTTGTTGGGTTGGGTTGGGTTGGGTTAGGTTGGGTTAGGTTAGGTTACGTTAGGTTAGGTTAGGTTACGTTAGGTTATGTTAGGTTAGGTTAGGTTACGTTAGGTTAGGTTAGGTCAGGTAAGGTTAGGTTACGTTAGAATAGGTTAGGTTAGGTTACGTTAGGTTAGGTTAAGTTAGGTTAGGTTAGGTTAGGTTAGGTTGGGTTGGGTTGGGTTAGGTTGGGTAAGGTTAGGTTAGGTTAGGTTGGATTAGGTTAGTTTAGGTTAGGTTAGGTTAGGTTGGGTTGGGTTGGGTTAGGTTAGGTTAGGTTAGGTAAGGTTAGGTTAGGTTAGGTTAGGTTAGGTTAAGGTATGAACCGTTGTAAAACCGCATTAAACAATGTCACTTAGTGAGATGCAGTGTTTTTCACCTTTACAAGTTGGGAACTGTGATATCTAATGTGAAAGCGCTTGAAACCGTCGTAATGTTGTAGAAAGCAATGTAAAGTAGCGAGTAAAACGTTTTCTAACGATAGAAGTGCGAAGGTCATGTTAGGTTGAGTTCTGTTAGTTTAAGCTAGGTAGCGTCGTGAAACTACCAAAAACAACGTCATCTAACGAGATAGTGTTGTTTTATTGCGAGTACGAAACTGCGATAGGTGAAATGTTGTGAAAGCACATAAAACGGCATGAACAAGCCAAATACTGCGTGTTGTACCGTTACAAGTGCGAAACTGCTATGTTGTGACATTCTCGGTAAAGCGCATGCAAGTATCGTGAAACCTTAAAGAACGATGTCGTTTAGCGAGATACAGCGTTCTGTACTGTAATAAGTTGGTGAGAAACTGTGAGGTCTAGCAAATATCGTAATTGTGAACGAAACAGTGTAATTGAGCGTCTTTAGATACAAGTGCGAATGTTAGGTTAGGTTGACATATCAACCGTCGTAAAACCGCATTAAACAATGTCACTTAGTGAGATGTAGTGTTTTTCAACATTACAAGTCGGGAACTACGATATCTAATGTGAAAGCGCATGAAACCGTCGTAATCTTGTAGAAAACATTGTAAAGTGGCGAGTAAAACGTTTTCTAACGATAGAAGTGCGAAGGTTAGGTTAGGTTAGGTTAGTTTAAGCTAGGTAGTGTCGTGAAACTACCAAAAACGACGTCATCTAACGAGATAGTGTTGTTTTATAGCGAGTATTAAACTGCGATAGGTGAAATGTTGTGAAAGCACACAAAACGGCATGAACAAGCCAAATACTGCGTGTTCTACCGTTACAAGTGCGAAACTGCTATATTGTGATATTCTCGTTAAAGCGCATGCAAGCATCGTGAAACCTTAAAGAACAATGTCATTTAGCGAGATACAGCGTTCTGTACTGCAATAAGTTGGTGAAAAACTGTGAGGTTATGCAAGTATCGTAATTGTGAACAAAACAGTGTAATAGAGCGTTTTTAGATACAAGTGCGAATGTTAGGTTAGGTTAAGATATGAACCGTCGTAAAACCGCATTAAACAATGTCAATTACTGAGATGCAGTGTTTTTCACCATTAAAAGTGGGGAACTGCGATATTTAATGTGAAAGCGCTTGCAACCGTCGTTAGGTTAGGTTAGGTTAGGTTAGGTTAGGCTTGGTTAGGTTAGGTTAGGTTAGGTTAGATTAGGTTAGGTTGGGTTGAGTTGGGTTAGGTTAGGTTAGGTTAGGTTAGGTTGGGTTAGGTTAGGTTAGGTTAGGTTAGGTTACGTTAGGTTAGGTTAGGTTAGGTTACGTTAGGTTAGGTTAGGTTAGGTAAGGATAATTTGGTTAGGTTAGGTAAGGTTAGGTTAGGTTAGGTTAGGTTGGGTTGGGTGTTGTTGGGTTGGGTTGGGTTAGGTTGGGTTAGGTTAGGTTAGGTTACGTTAGGTTAGGTTAGGTTAGGTTACGTTAGGTTATGTTAGGTTAGGTTAGGTAACGTTAGGTTAGGTTAGGTCAGGTAAGGTTAGGTTACGTTAGAATAGGTTAGGTTAGGTTAGGTTACGTTAGGTTAGGTTAAGTTAGGTTAGGTTAGGTTTGGTTAGCTTAGGTTAGGTTAGCTTAGGTTAGGTTAGGTTGGGTTGGGTTGGGTTAGGTTGGGTTAGGTTAGGTTAGGTTAGGTTGGGTTAGGTTAGTTTAGGTTAGGTTAGGTTAGGTTGGGTTGGGTTGGGTTAGGTTAGGTTAGGTTAGGTTAGGTAAGGTTAGGTTAGGTTAGGTTAGGTTACGTTAGGTTAAGGTATGAACCGTCGTAAAACCGCATTAAACAATGTCACTTAGTGAGATGCAGTGTTTTTCACCTTTACAAGTTGGGAACTGTGATATCTAATGTGAAAGCGCTTGAAACCGTCATAATGTTGTAGAAAGCAATGTAAAGTAGCGAGTAAAGCGTTTTCTAACGATAGAAGTGCGAAGGTTATGTTAGGTTGAGTTATGTTAGTTTAAGCTAGGTAGCGTCGTGCAACTACCAAAAACAACGTCATCTAACGAGATAGTGTTGTTTTATTGCGAGTACAAAACTGCGATAGGTGAAATGTTGTGAAAGCACACAAAACGGCATGAACAAGCCAAATACTGCGTGTTGTACCGTTACAAGTGCGAAACTGCTATATTGTGATATTCTCGTTAAAGCGCATGCAAGCATCGTGAAACCTTAAAGAACGATGTCATTTAGCGAGATGCAGCGTTCTGTACTGCAATAAGTTGGTGAAAAACTGTGAGGTTATGCAAATATCGTAATTGTGAACGAAACAGTGTAATAGAGCGTTTTTCAATACAAGTACGAATGTTAGGTTAGGTTAAGATATGAACCCTCGTAAAACCGCATTAAACAATGTCACTTAGTGAGATGCAGTGTTTTTCACCTTTACAAGTTGGGAACTGCGATATCTAATGTGAAAGCGCATGAAACCGTCGTAATCTTGTAGAAAACATTGTAAAAATGCGAGTAAAACGTTTTCTAACGATAGAAGTGCGAAGGTTGTGTTAGGTTGAGTTATGTTAGTTTAAGCTAGGTAGCGTCGTGAAACCACCAAAAACGACGTCATCTAAGGAGATAGTGTTGTTTTATTGCGAGTACGAAACTGCGATAGGTAAAATGTTGTGAAAGCACACAAAACGGCATCAACAAGCCAAATACTGCGTGTTGTACCGTTACAAGTGCGAAACTGCTATGTTGTGACATTCTCGGTAAAGCGCATGCAAGTATCGTGAAACCTAAAGAACGATGTCATTTAGCGAGATACAGCGTTCTGTACTGTAATAAGTTGGTGAGAAACTGTGAGGTCAAGCAAATATTGTAATTGTGAACGAAACAGTGTAATTGAGCGTATTCAGATACAAGTGCGAATGTTAGGTTATGTTGAGATATCAACCGTCGTAAAACCGCATTAAACAATGTCACTTAGTGAGATGTAGTGTTTTTCAACATTACAAGTCGGGAACTACGATATCTAATGTGAAAGCGCATGATACCGTCGTAATCTTGTAGAAAACATTGTAAAGTTGCGAGTAAAACGTTTTCTAACGATAGAAGTGCGAAGGTTAGCTTGAGTTATGTTAGTTTAAGCTATATAGCGTCGTGAGACCACCAAAAAGGACGTCATCTAACGAGATAGTGTTGTTTTATTGCATGTACGAAACTGCAATAGGTGAAATGTTGTGAATGTACACAAAACGACTTGAACAAGCCAGATACTGCGTGTTGTACCGTTACAAGTGCGAAACTGCTATGTTGTGATATTCTCGTTAAAGCGCATGAAAGCATCGTGAAACCTTAAAGAACGATGTCATTTAGCGAGATACAGCGTTCTGTACTGCAATAAGTTGGTGAAAAACTGTGAGGTTATGCAAATATCCTAATTGTGAACGAAACAGTGTAATAGAGCGTTTTTTAATACAAGTGCGAATGTTAGGTTAGGTTAAGATATGAACCGTCGTAAAACCGCAATAATCAATGTCACTTAGTGAGATGCTGTGTTTTTCACCATTACAAGTCGGGAACTGCGATATCTAATGTGAAAGCGCATGAAACCGTCGTAATCTTGTAGAAAACATTGTAAAGTAGCGAATAAAACGTTTGCTAACGATAGAAGTGCGAAGGTTCGGTTAGTTTGAGTTATGTTAGTTTAAGCTAGGTAGCGTCGTGAAACCACCAAAAACGACGTCATCTAACGAGATAGTGTTGTTTTAATGCGAGTACGAAACTGCGATAGGTAAAATGTTGTGAAAGCACACAAAATGGCATGAACAAGCCAAATACTGCGTGTTGTACCGTTACAAGTGCGAAACTGCTATGTTGTGACATTCTCGGTAAAGCGCATGCAAGTATCGTGAAACCTTAAAGAACGATGTCATTTAGCGAGATACAGCGTTCTGTACTGTAATAAGTTGGTGAGAAACTGTGAGGTCAAGCAAATATCGTAATTGTGAACGAAACAGTGTAATTGAGCGTCTTTAGATACAAGTGCGAATGTTAGGTTAGGTTGACATATCAACCGTCGTAAAACCGCATTAAACAATGTCACTTAGTGAGATGTAGTGTTTTTCAACATTACAAGTCGGGAACTACGATATCTAATGTGAAAGCGCATGAAACCGTCGTAATCTTGTAGAAAACATTGTAAAGTTGCGAGTAAAACGTTTTCTAACGATAGAAGTGCGAAGGTTAGGTTAGGTTAGGTTAGTTTAAGCTAGGTAGCGTCGTGAAACTACCAAAAACGACGTCATCTAACGAGATAGTGTTGTTTTATTGCGAGTATTAAACTGCGATAGGTGAAATGTTGTGAATGCACACAAAACGGCATGAACAAGCCAAATACTGCGTGTTCTACCGTTACAAGTGCGAAACTGCTATATTGTGATATTCTCGTTAAAGCGCATGCAAGCATCGTGAAACCTTAAAGAACAATGTCATTTAGCGAGATACAGCGTTCTGTACTGCAATAAGTTGGTGAAAAACTGTGAGGTTATGCAAATATCGTAATTGTGAACGAAACAGTGTAATAGAGCGTTTTTAGATACGAGTGCGAATGTTAGGTTAGGTTAAGATATGAACCGTCGTAAAACCGCATTAAACAATGTCAATTACTGAGATGCAGTGTTTTTCACCATTAAAAGTGGGGAACTGCGATATTTAATGTGAAAGCGCTTGCAACCGTCGTTAGGTTAGGTTAGGTTAGGTTAGGTTAGGTTAGGTTTGGTTAGGTTAGGTTAGGTTAGATTAGGTTAGGTTGGGTTGAGTTGGGTTAGGTTAGGTTAGGTTAGGTTAGGTTGGGTTAGGTCAGGTTAGGTTAGGTTAGGTTACGTTAGGTTAGGTTAGGTTACGTTAGGTTAGGTTAGGTTACGTTAGGTTAGGTTAGGTTAGGTAAGGATAATTTGGTTAGGTTAGGTAAGGTTAGGTTAGGTTAGGTTAGGTTGGGTTGGGTGTTGTTGGGTTGGGTTGGGTTGGGTTAGGTTGGGTTAGGTTAGGTTAGGTTACGTTAGGTTAGGTTAGGTTAGGTTACGTTAGGTTATGTTAGGTTAGGTTAGGTTACGTTAGGTTAGGTTAGGTCAGGTAAGGTTAGGTTACGTTAGAATAGGTTAGGTTAGGTTACGTTAGGTTAGGTCAAGTTAGGTTAGGTTAGGTTAGGTTAGGTTGAGTTAGGTTGGGTTGGGTTGGGTTAGGTTGGGTTAGGTTAGGTTAGGTTAGGTTGGGTTAGGTTAGTTTAGGTTAGGTTAGGTTAGGTTGGGTAGGGTTGGGTTAGGTTAGATTAGGTTAGGTAAGGTTAGGTTAGGTTAGGTTAGGTTAAGGTATGAACCGTTGTAAAACCGCATTAAACAATGTCACTTAGTGAGATGCAGTGTTTTTCACCTTTACAAGTTGGGAACTGTGATATCTAATGTGAAAGCGCTTGAAACCGTCGTAATGTTGTAGAAAGCAATGTAAAGTAGTGAGTAAAACGTTTTCTAACGATAGAAGTGCGAAGGTCATGTTAGGTTGAGTTATGTTAGTTTAAGCTAGGTAGCGTCGTGAAACTACCAAAAACAACGTCATCTAACGAGATAGTGTTGTTTTATTGCGAGTACGAAACTGCGATAGGTGAAATGTTGTGAAAGCACACAAAACGGCATGAACAAGCCAAATACTGCGTGTTGTACCGTTACAAGTGCGAAACTGCTATGTTGTGACATTCTCGGTAAAGCGCATGCAAGTATCGTGAAACCTTAAAGAACGATGTCGTTTAGCGAGATACAGCGTTCTGTACTGTAATAAGTTGGTGAGAAACTGTGAGGTCTAGCAAATATCGTAATTGTGAACGAAACAGTGTAATTGAGCGTCTTTAGATACAAGTGCGAATGTTAGGTTAGGTTGACATATCAACCGTCGTAAAACCGCATTAAACAATGTAACTTAGTGAGATGTAGTGTTTTTCAACATTACAAGTCGGGAACTACGATATCTAATGTGAAAGCGCATGAAACCGTCGTAATCTTGTAGAAAACATTGTAAAGTGGCGAGTAAAACGTTTTCTAACGATAGAAGTGCGAAGGTTAGGTTAGGTTAGGTTAGGTTAGTTTAAGCTAGGTAGCGTCGTGAAACTACCAAAAACGACGTCATCTAACGAGATAGTGTTGTTTATAGCGATTATTAAACTGCGATAGGTGAAATGTTGTGAAAGCACACAAAACGGCATGAACAAGCCAAATACTGCGTGTTCTATCGTTACAAGTGCGAAACTGCTATATTGTGATATTCTCGTTAAAGCGCATGCAAGCATCGTGAAACCTTAAAGAACAATGTCATTTAGCGAGATACAGCGTTCTGTACTGCAATAAGTTGGTGAAAAACTGTGAGGTTATGCAAGTATCGTAATTGTGAACAAAACAGTGTAATAGAGCGTTTTTAGATACAAGTGCGAATGTTAGGTTAGGTTAAGATATGAACCGTCGTAAAACCGCATTAAACAATGTCAATTACTGAGATGCAGTGTTTTTCACCATTAAAAGTGGGGAACTGCGATATTTAATGTGAAAGCGCTTGCAACCGTCGTTAGGTTAGGTTAGGTTAGGTTAGATTAGGTTAGGTTTGGTTAGGTTAGGTTAGGTTAGGTTAGGTTAGATTAGGTTAGGTTGGGTTGAGTTGGGTTAGGTTAGGTTAGGTTAGGTTAGGTTGGGTTAGGTCAGGTTAGGTTAGGTTAGGTTACGTTAGGTTAGGTTAGGTTAGGTTAGGTTAGGTTAGGTAAGGATAATTTGGTTAGGTTAGGTAAGGTTAGGTTAGGTTAGGTTAGGTTGGGTTGGGTGTTGTTGGGTTGGGTTGGGTTGGGTTAGGTTGGGTTAGGTTAGGTTAGGTTGCGTTAGGTTAGGTTAGGTTAGGTTAGGTTACGTTAGGTTATGTTAGGTTAGGTTAGGTTACGTTAGGTTAGGTTAGGTCAGGTAAGGTTAGGTTACGTTAGAATAGGTTAGGTTAGGTTAGGTTACGTTAGGTTAGGTTAAGTTAGGTTAGGTTAGGTTTGGTTAACTTAGGTTAGGTTAGCTTAGGTTAGGTTAGGTTGGGTTGGGTTGGGTTAGGTTGGGTTAGGTTAGGTTAGGTTAGGTTAGGTTGGGTTAGGTTAGTTTAGGTTAGGTTAGGTTAGGTTAGGTTGGGTTGGGTTGGGTTAGGTTAGGTTAGGTTAGGTTACGTTAGGTTAAGGTATGAACCGTCGTAAAACCGCATTAAACAATGTCACTTAGTGAGATGCAGTGTTTTTCACCTTTACAAGTTGGGAACTGTGATATCTAATGTGAAAGCGCTTGAAACCGTCATAATGTTGTAGAAAGCAATGTAAAGTAGCGAGTAAAACGTTTTCTAACGAAGAAGTGCGAAGGTTATGTTAGGTTGAGTTATGTTAGTTTAAGCTAGGTAGCGTCGTGCAACTACCAAAAACAACGTCATCTAACGAGATAGTGTTGTTTTATTGCGAGTACGAAACTGCGATAGGTGAAATGTTGTGAAAGCACACAAAACGGCATGAACAAGCCAAATACTGCGTGTTGTACCGTTACAAGTGCGAAACTGCTATGTTGTGATATTCTCGTTAAAGCGCATGCAAGCATCGTGAAACCTTAAAGAACGATGTCATTTAGCGAGATACAGCGTTCTGTACTGCAATAAGTTGGTGAAAAACTGTGAGGTTATGCAAATATCCTAATTGTGAACGAAACAGTGTAATAGAGCGTTTTTTATTACAAGTGCGAATGTTAGGTTAGGTTAAGATATGAACCGTCGTAAAACCGCATTAAACAATGTCACTTAGTGAGATGCAGTGTTTTTCACCATTACAAGTCGGGAACTGCGATATCTAATGTGAAAGCGCTTGCAAACGTCGTTAGGTTAGGTTAGGTTTGGTTAGGTTAGGTTAGGTTACGTTAGGTTAGGTTAGGTTAGGTTAGGTTAGGTTAGGTTAGGGTATGTTAGGTAAGGTTTGGTTAGGTTAGGTTAGGTTAGGTTGGGTTAGGTAAGGTTAGGTTAGGTTAAGATATGAACCGCGCTAAAACCGCATTAAACAATGTCATTTAGTGAGATGCTGTGTTTTTCACCATTACAAGTCGGGAACTGCGATATCTAATGTGAAAGCGCATGAAACCGTCGTAATCTTGTAGAAAACATTGTAATGTAGCGAATAAAACGTTTTCTAACGATAGAAGTGCGAAGGTTCTGTTAGTTTGAGCTAGGTAGCGTCGTGAAACCACCAAAAACGATGTCATCTAACGAGATAGTGTTGTTTTATTGCGAGTACGAAACTGCGATAGGTGAAATATTGGGAAAGCACACAAAATGGCATGAACTAGCCAGATACTGCGTCTTGTACCGTTACAAGTGCGAAACTGCTTTATTGTGATATTTTCGTTAAAGCGCATGCAAGTATCGTGAAACCTTAAAGAACGATGTCATTTAGCGAGATACAGCGTTCTGTACTGTAATAAGTTGGTGAGAAACTGTGAGGTCAAGCAAATATCGTAATTGTGAACGAAACAGTGTAATTGAGCGTATTTAGATACAAGTGCGAATGTTAGGTTAGGTTGAGATATCAACCGTCGTAAAACCGCATTAAACAATGTCACTTAGTGAGATGTAGTGTTTTTCAACATTACAAGTCGGGAACTACGATATCTAATGTGAAAGCGCATGAAAGCGTCGTAATCTTGTAGAAAACATTGTAAAGTGGCGAGTAAAACGTTTTCTAACGATAGAAGTGCGAAGGTTAGGTTAGGTTAGGTTAGTTTAAGCTAGGTAGCGTCGTGAAACTACCAAAAACGACGTCATCTAACGAGATAGTGTTGTTTTATAGCGAGTATTGAACTGCGATAGGTGAAATGTTGTGAAAGCACACAAAACGGCATGAACAAGCCAAATACTGCGTGTTCTACCGTTACAAGTGCGAAACTGCTATATTGTGATATTCTCGTTAAAGCGCATGCAAGCATCGTGAAACCTTAAAGAACAATGTCATTTAGCGAGATACAGCGTTCTGTACTGTAATAAGTTGGTGAGAAACTGTGAGGTCTAGCAAATATCGTAATTGTGAACGAAACAGTGTAATTGAGCGTCTTTAGATACAAGTGCGAATGTTAGGTTAGGTTGACATATCAACCGTCGTAAAACCGCATTAAACAATGTAACTTAGTGAGATGTAGTGTTTTTCAACATTACAAGTCGGGAACTACGATATCTAATGTGAAAGCGCATGAAACCGTCGTAATCTTGTAGAAAACATTGTAAAGTGGCGAGTAAAACGTTTTCTAACGATAGAAGTGCGAAGGTTAGGTTAGGTTAGGTTAGGTTAGTTTAAGCTAGGTAGCGTCGTGAAACTACCAAAAACGACGTCATCTAACGAGATAGTGTTGTTTTATAGCGAGTATTAAACTGCGATAGGTGAAATGTTGTGAAAGCACACAAAACGGCATGAACAAGCCAAATACTGCGTGTTCTACCGTTACAAGTGCGAAACTGCTATATTGTGATATTCTCGTTAAAGCGCATGCAAGCATCGTGAAACCTTAAAGAACAATGTCATTTAGCGAGATACAGCGTTCTGTACTGCAATAAGTTGGTGAAAAACTGTGAGGTTATGCAAGTATCGTAATTGTGAACAAAACAGTGTAATAGAGCGTTTTTAGATACAAGTGCGAATGTTAGGTTAGGTTAAGATATGAACCGTCGTAAAACCGCATTAAACAATGTCAATTACTGAGATGCAGTGTTTTTCACCATTAAAAGTGGGGAACTGCGATATTTAATGTGAAAGCGCTTGCAACCGTCGTTAGGTTAGGTTAGGTTAGGTTAGGTTAGATTAGGTTAGGTTTGGTTAGGTTAGGTTAGGTTAGGTTAGGTTAGATTAGGTTAGGTTGGGTTGAGTTGGGTTAGGTTAGGTTAGGTTAGGTTAGGTTGGGTTAGGTCAGGTTAGGTTAGGTTAGGTTACGTTAGGTTAGGTTAGGTTACGTTAGGTTAGGTTAGGTTAGGTTAGGTTAGGTAAGGATAATTTGGTTAGGTTAGGTAAGGTTAGGTTAGGTTAGGTTAGGTTGGGTTGGGTGTTGTTGGGTTGGGTTGGGTTGGGTTAGGTTGGGTTAGGTTAGGTTAGGTTGCGTTAGGTTAGGTTAGGTTAGGTTAGGTTACGTTAGGTTATGTTAGGTTAGGTTAGGTTACGTTAGGTTAGGTTAGGTCAGGTAAGGCTAGGTTACGTTAGAATAGGTTAGGTTAGGTTAGGTTACGTTAGGTTAGGTTAAATAGGTTAGGTTAGGTTTGGTTAACTTAGGTTAGGTTAGCTTAGGTTAGGTTAGGTTGGGTTGGGTTGGGTTAGGTTGGGTTAGGTTAGGTTAGGTTAGGTTAGGTTGGGTTAGGTTAGTTTAGGTTAGGTTAGGTTAGGTTAGGTTGGGTTGGGTTGGGTTAGGTTAGGTTAGGTTAGGTTAGGTTAGGTTACGTTAGGTTAAGGTATGAACCGTCGTAAAACCGCATTAAACAATGTCACTTAGTGAGATGCAGTGTTTTTCACCTTTACAAGTTGGGAACTGTGATATCTAATGTGAAAGCGCTTGAAACCGTCATAATGTTGTAGAAAGCAATGTAAAGTAGCGAGTAAAACGTTTTCTAACGAAGAAGTGCGAAGGTTATGTTAGGTTGAGTTATGTTAGTTTAAGCTAGGTAGCGTCGTGCAACTACCAAAAACAACGTCATCTAACGAGATAGTGTTGTTTTATTGCGAGTACGAAACTGCGATAGGTGAAATGTTGCGAAAGCACACAAAACGGCATGAACAAGCCAAATACTGCGTGTTGTACCGTTACAAGTGCGAAACTGCTATATTGTGATATTCTCGTTAAAGCGCATGCAAGCATCGTGAAACCTTAAAGAACAATGTCATTTAGCGAGATACAGCGTTCTGTACTGCAATAAGTTGGTGAAAAACTGTGAGGTTATGCAAATATCCTAATTGTGAACGAAACAGTGTAATAGAGCGTTTTTTATTACAAGTGCGAATGTTAGGTTAGGTTAAGATATGAACCTTCGTAAAACCGCATTAAACAATGTCAATTACTGAGATGCAGTGTTTTTCACCTTTAAAAGTGGGGAACTGCGATATTTAATGTGAAAGCGCTTGCAACCGTCGTTAGGTTAGGTTAGGTTAGGTTAGGTTAGGTTTGGTTAGGTTAGGTTAGGTTAGGTTAGATTAGGTTAGGTTGGGTTGAGTTGGGTTAGGTTAGGTTAGGTTAGGTTAGGTTGGGTTAGGTTAGGTTAGGTTAGGTTAGGTTACGTTAGGTTAGGTTAGGTTACGTTAGGTTAGGTTAGGTTAGGTTACGTTAGGTTAGGTTAGGTTAGGTAAGGATAATTTGGTTTGGTTAACTTAGGTTAGGTTAGCTTAGGTTAGGTTAGGTTGGGTGTTGTTGGGTTGGGTTAGGTTGGGTTAGGTTAGGTTAGGTTAGGTTGGGTTAGGTTAGTTTAGGTTAGGTTAGGTTAGGTTAGGTTGGGTTGGGTTGGGTTAGGTTAGGTTAGGTTAGGTTAGGTTAGGTTACGTTAGGTTAAGGTATGAACCGTCGTAAAACCGCATTAAACAATGTCACTTAGTGAGATGCAGTGTTTTTCACCTTTACAAGTAGGGAACTGTGATATCTAAAGTGAAAGCGCTTGAAACCGTCATAATGTTGTAGAAAGCAATGAAAAGTAGCGAGTAAAACGTTTTCTAACGAAGAAGTGCGAAGGTTATGTTAGGTTGAGTTATGTTAGTTTAAGCTAGGTAGCGTCGTGCAACTACCAAAAACAACGTCATCTAACGAGATAGTGTTGTTTTATTGCGAGTACGAAACTGCGATAGGTGAAATGTTGTGAAAGCACACAAAACGGCATGAACAAGCCAAATACTGCGTGTTGTACCGTTACAAGTGCGAAACTGCTATGTTGTGATATTCTCGTTAAAGCGCATGCAAGCATCGTGAAACCTTAAAGAACGATGTCATTTAGCGAGATACAGCGTTCTGTACTGCAATAAGTTGGTGAAAAACTGTGAAGTTATGCAAATATCCTAATTGTGAACGAAACAGTGTAATAGAGCGTTTTTTATTACAAGTGCGAATGTTAGGTTAGGTTAAGATATGAACCGTCGTAAAACCGCATTAAACAATGTCACTTAGTGAGATGCAGTGTTTTTCACCATTACAAGTCGGGAACTGCGATATCTAATGTGAAAGCGCTTGCAAACGTCGTTAGGTTAGGTTAGGTTTGGTTAGGTTAGGTTAGGTTAGGTTAGGTTACGTTAGGTTAGGTTAGGTTAGGTTAGGTTAGGGTATGTTAGGTAAGGTTTGGTTAGGTTAGGTTAGGTTAGGTTGGGTTAGGTAAGGTTAGGTTAGGTTAAGATATGAACCGCGCTAAAACCGCATTAAACAATGTCACTTAGTGAGATGCTGTGTTTTTCACCATTACAAGTCGGGAACTGCGATATCTAATGTGAAAGCGCATGAAACCGTCGTAATCTTGTAGAAAACATTGTAAAGTAGCGAATAAAACGTTTTCTAACGATAGAAGTGCGAAGGTTCTGTTAGTTTGAGCTAGGTAGCGTCGTGAAACCACCAAAAACGATGTCATCTAACGAGATAGTGTTGTTTTATTGCGAGTACGAAACTGCGATAGGTGAAATATTGGGAAAGCACACAAAATGGCATGAACTAGCCAGATACTGCGTCTTGTGCCGTTACAAGTGCGAAACTGCTTTATTGTGATATTTTCATTAAAGCGCATGCAAGTATCGTGAAACCTTAAAGAACGATGTCATTTAGCGAGATACAGCGTTCTGTACTGTATTAAGTTGGTGAGAAACTGTGAGGTCAAGCAAATATCGTAATTGTGAACGAAACAGTGTAATTGAGCGTATTTAGATACAAGTGCGAATGTTAGGTTAGGTTGAGATATCAACCGTCGTAAAACCGCATTAAACAATGTCACTTAGTGAGATGCTGTGTTTTTCACCATTACAAGTCGGGAACTGCGATATCTAATGTGAAAGCGCATGAAACCGTCGTAATCTTGTAGAAAACATTGTAATGTAGCGAATAAAACGTTTTCTAACGATAGAAGTGCGAAGGTTCTGTTAGTTTGAGCTAGGTAGCGTCGTGAAACCACCAAAAACGATGTCATCTAACGAGATAGTGTTGTTTTATTGCGAGTACGAAACTGCGATAGGTGAAATATTGTGAAAGCACACAAAATGGCATGAACTAGCCAGATACTGCGTCTTGTACCGTTACAAGTGCGAAACTGCTTTATTGTGATATTTTCGTTAAAGCGCATGCAAGTATCGTGAAACCTTAAAGAACGATGTCATTTAGCGAGATACAGCGTTCTGTACTGTAATAAGTTGGTGAGAAACTGTGAGGTCAAGCAAATATCGTAATTGTGAACGAAACAGTGTAATTGAGCGTATTTAGTTACAAGTGCGAATGTTAGGTTAGGTTGAGATATCAACCGTCGTAAAACCGCATTAAACAATGTCACTTAGTGAGATGTAGTGTTTTTCAACATTACAAGTCGGGAACTACGATATCTAATGTGAAAGCGCATGAAACCGTCGTAATCTTGTAGAAAACATTGTAAAGTTGCGATTAAAACGTTTTCTAACGATAGAAGTGCGAAGGTTAGGTTAGGTTAGGTTAGTTTAAGCTAGGTAGCGTCGTGAAACTACCAAAAACGACGTCATCTAACGAGATAGTGTTGTTTTATAGCGAGTATTGAACTGCGATAGGTGAAATGTTGTGAAAGCACACAAAACGGCATGAACAAGCCAAATACTGCGTGTTCTACCGTTACAAGTGCGAAACTGCTATATTGTGATATTCTCGTTAAAGCGCATGCAAGCATCGTGAAACCTTAAAGAACAATGTCATTTAGCGAGATACAGCGTTCTGTACTGCAATAAGTTGGTGAAAAACTGTGAGGTTATGCAAGTATCGTAATTGTGAACAAAACAGTGTAATAGAGCGTTTTTAGATACAAGTGCGAATGTTAGGTTAGGTTAAGATATGAACCTTCGTAAAACCGCATTAAACAATGTCAATTACTGAGATGCAGTGTTTTTCACCTTTAAAAGTGGGGAACTGCGATATTTAATGTGAAAGCGCTTGCAACCGTCGTTAGGTTAGGTTAGGTTAGGTTAGGTTAGGTTTGGTTAGGTTAGGTTAGGTTAGGTTAGATTAGGTTAGGTTGGGTTGAGTTGGGTTAGGTTAGGTTAGGTTAGGTTAGGTTGGGTTAGGTTAGGTTAGGTTAGGTTACGTTAGGTTAGGTTAGGTTACGTTAGGTTAGGTTAGGTTACGTTAGGTTAGGTTAGGTTAGGTAAGGATAATTTGGTTTGGTTAACTTAGGTTAGGTTAGCTTAGGTTAGGTTAGGTTGGGTGTTGTTGGGTTGGGTTAGGTTGGGTTAGGTTAGGTTAGGTTAGGTTGGGTTAGGTTAGTTTAGGTTAGGTTAGGTTAGGTTAGGTTGGGTTGGGTTGGGTTAGGTTAGGTTAGGTTAGGTTAGGTTAGGTTACGTTAGGTTAAGGTATGAACCGTCGTAAAACCGCATTAAACAATGTCACTTAGTGAGATGCAGTGTTTTTCACCTTTACAAGTAGGGAACTGTGATATCTAAAGTGAAAGCGCTTGAAACCGTCATAATGTTGTAGAAAGCAATGAAAAGTAGCGAGTAAAACGTTTTCTAACGAAGAAGTGCGAAGGTTATGTTAGGTTGAGTTATGTTAGTTTAAGCTAGGTAGCGTCGTGCAACTACCAAAAACAACGTCATCTAACGAGATAGTGTTGTTTTATTGCGAGTACGAAACTGCGATAGGTGAAATGTTGTGAAAGCACACAAAACGGCATGAACAAGCCAAATACTGCGTGTTGTACCGTTACAAGTGCGAAACTGCTATGTTGTGATATTCTCGTTAAAGCGCATGCAAGCATCGTGAAACCTTAAAGAACGATGTCATTTAGCGAGATACAGCGTTCTGTACTGCAATAAGTTGGTGAAAAACTGTGAAGTTATGCAAATATCCTAATTGTGAACGAAACAGTGTAATAGAGCGTTTTTTATTACAAGTGCGAATGTTAGGTTAGGTTAAGATATGAACCGTCGTAAAACCGCATTAAACAATGTCACTTAGTGAGATGCAGTGTTTTTCACCATTACAAGTCGGGAACTGCGATATCTAATGTGAAAGCGCTTGCAAACGTCGTTAGGTTAGGTTAGGTTTGGTTAGGTTAGGTTAGGTTAGGTTAGGTTACGTTAGGTTAGGTTAGGTTAGGTTAGGTTAGGGTATGTTAGGTAAGGTTTGGTTAGGTTAGGTTAGGTTAGGTTGGGTTAGGTAAGGTTAGGTTAGGTTAAGATATGAACCGCGCTAAAACCGCATTAAACAATGTCACTTAGTGAGATGCTGTGTTTTTCACCATTACAAGTCGGGAACTGCGATATCTAATGTGAAAGCGCATGAAACCGTCGTAATCTTGTAGAAAACATTGTAAAGTAGCGAATAAAACGTTTTCTAACGATAGAAGTGCGAAGGTTCTGTTAGTTTGAGCTAGGTAGCGTCGTGAAACCACCAAAAACGATGTCATCTAACGAGATAGTGTTGTTTTATTGCGAGTACGAAACTGCGATAGGTGAAATATTGGGAAAGCACACAAAATGGCATGAACTAGCCAGATACTGCGTCTTGTGCCGTTACAAGTGCGAAACTGCTTTATTGTGATATTTTCGTTAAAGCGCATGCAAGTATCGTGAAACCTTAAAGAACGATGTCATTTAGCGAGATACAGCGTTCTGTACTGTATTAAGTTGGTGAGAAACTGTGAGGTCAAGCAAATATCGTAATTGTGAACGAAACAGTGTAATTGAGCGTATTTAGATACAAGTGCGAATGTTAGGTTAGGTTGAGATATCAACCGTCGTAAAACCGCATTAAACAATGTCACTTAGTGAGATGTAGTGTTTTTCAACATTACAAGTCGGGAACTACGATATCTAATGTGAAAGCGCATGAAACCGTCGTAATCTTGTAGAAAACATTGTAAAGTGGCGAGTAAAACGTTTTCTAACGATAGAAGTGCGAAGGTTAGGTTAGGTTAGGTTAGTTTAAGCTAGGTAGCGTTGTGAAAATACCAAAAACGACGTCATCTAACGAGATAGTGTTGTTTTATAGCGAGTATTAAACTGCGATAGGTGAAATGTGAATGCACACAAAACGGCATGAACAAGCCAAATACTGCGTGTTCTACCGTTACAAGTGCGAAACTGCTATATTGTGATATTCTCGTTAAAGCGCATGCAAGCATCGTGAAACTTTAAAGAACAATGTCATTTAGCGAGATACAGCGTTCTGTACTGCAATAAGTTGGTGAAAAACTGTGAGGTTATGCAAATATCGTAATTGTGAACGAAACAGTGTAATAGAGCGTTTTTCAATACAAGTACGAATGTTAGGTTAGGTTAAGATATGAACCGTCGTAAAACCGCATTAAACAATGTCACTTAGTGAGATGCAGTGTTTTTCACCATTACAAGTTGGGAACTGCGATATCTAATGTGAAAGCGCTTGCAAACGTCGTTAGGTTAGGTTAGGTTAGGTTAGGTTACGTTAGGTTAGGTTTGGTTAGGTTAGGTTAGGTTAGGTTATGTTAGGTTAGGTTGGGTTAGGTTAGGTTAGGTTACGTTAGGTTAAGGTATGAACCGTCGTAAAACCGCAATAAACAATGTCACTTAGTGAGATGCAGTGTTTTTCACCTTTACAAGTCGGGAACTGCGATATCTAATGTGAAAGCGCTTGAAACCGTCGTAATGTTGTAGAAAGCAATGTAAAGTAGCGAGTAAAACGTTTTCTAACGATAGAAGTGCGAAGGTTATGTTAGGTTGAGTTATGTTAGTTTAAGCTAGGTAGCGTCGTGAAACCACCAAAAACGACGTCATCTAACGAGATAGTGTTGTTTTATTGCGAGTACGAAACTGCGATAGGTAAAATGTTGTGAAAGCACACAAAACGGCATGAACAAGCCAAATACTGCGTGTTGTACCGTTACAAGTGCGAAAGTGCTATGTTGTGACATTCTCGCTAAAGCGCATGCAAGTATCGTGAAACCTTAAAGAACGATGTCATTTAGCGAGATACAGCGTTCTGTACTGTAATAAGTTGGTGAGAAACTGTGAGGTCAAGCAAATATCGTAATTGTGAACGAAACAGTGTAATTGAGCGTCTTTAGATACAAGTGCGAATGTTAGGTTAGGTTGACATATGAACCGTCGTAAAACCGCGTTAAACAATGTCACTTAGTGAGATATAGTGTTTTTCAACATTACAAGTCGGGAACTACGATATCTAATGTGAAAGCGCATGAAACCGTCGTAATCTTGTAGAAAACATTGTAGAGTGGCGAGTAAAACGTTTTCTAACGATAGAAGTGCGAAGGTTAGGTTAGGTTAGGTTAGTTTAAGCTAGGTAGCGTCGTGAAACTACCAAAAACGACGTCATCTAACGAGATAGTGTTGTTTTATAGCGAGTATTAAACTGCGATAGGTAAAATGTTGTGAAAGCACACAAAACGGCATGAACAAGCCAAATACTGCGTGTTCTACCGTTACAAGTGCGAAACTGCTATATTGTGATATTCTCGTTAAAGCGCATGCAAGCATCGTGAAACCTTAAAGAACAATGTCATTTAGCGAGATACAGCGTTCTGTACTGCAATAAGTTGGTGAAAAACTGTGAGGTTATGCAAATATCGTAATTGTGAACAAAACAGTGTAATAGAGCGTTTTTAGATACAAGTGCGATGTTAGGTTAGGTTAAGATATGAACCGTCGTAAAACCGCATTAAACAATGTCAATTACTGAGATGCAGTGTTTTTCACCATTAAAAGTGGGGAACTGCGATATTTAATGCGAAAGCGCTTGCAACCGTCGTTAGGTTAGGTTAGGTTAGGTTAGGTTAGATTAGGTTAGGTTTGGTTAGGTTAGGTTAGGTTAGGTTAGGTTAGATTAGGTTAGGTTGGGTTGAGTTGGGTTAGGTTAGGTTAGGTTAGGTTAGGTTGGGTTAGGTCAGGTTAGG
Organism: Rhipicephalus microplus; assembly: GCF_043290135.1. Classification (NCBI taxonomy): domain Eukaryota; kingdom Metazoa; phylum Arthropoda; class Arachnida; order Ixodida; family Ixodidae; genus Rhipicephalus; species Rhipicephalus microplus. Next base: position 2,658,061 of record NW_027464606.1, on the reverse strand, counting down.
TTAGGTTAGGTTACGTTAGGTTAGGTTAGGTTACGTTAGGTTAGGTTAGGTTAGGTAAGGATAATTTGGTTAGGTTAGGTAAGGTTAGGTTAGGTTAGGTTAGAATGGGTTGGGTGTTGTTGGGTTGGGTTGGGTTGGGTTAGGTTGGGTTAGGTTAGGTTAGGTTACGTTAGGTTAGGTTAGGTTAGGTTACGTTAGGTTATGTTAGGTTAGGTTAGGTTACGTTAGGTTAGGTTAGGTCAGGTAAGGTTAGGTTACGTTAGAATAGGTTAGGTTAGGTTACGTCAGGTTAGGTCAAGTTAGGTTAGTTAGGTTAGGTTAGGTTAGGTTGGGTTGGGTTGGGTTAGGTTAGGTTAGGTAAGGTAAGGTTAGGTTAGGTTAGGTTAGGTTAAGGTATGAACCGTTGTAAAACCGCATTAAACAATGTCACTTAGTGAGATGCAGTGTTTTTCACCTTTACAAGTTGGGAACTGTGATATCTAATGTGAAAGCGCTTGAAACCGTCGTAATGTTGTAGAAAGCAATGTAAAGTAGCGAGTAAAACGTTTTCTAACGATAGAAGTGCGAAGGTCATGTTAGGTTGAGTTATGTTAGTTTAAGCTAGGTAGCGTCGTGAAACTACCAAAAACAACGTCATCTAACGAGATAGTGTTGTTTTATTGCGAGTACGAAACTGCGATAGGTGAAATGTTGTGAAAGCGCACAAAACGGCATGAACAAGCCAAATACTGCGTGTTGTACCGTTACAAGTGCGAAACTGCTATGTTGTGACATTCTCGGTAAAGCGCATGCAAGTATCGTGAAACCTTAAAGAACGATGTCGTTTAGCGAGATACAGCGTTCTGTACTGTAATAAGTTGGTGAGAAACTGTGAGGTCTAGCAAATATCGTAATTGTGAACGAAACAGTGTAATTGAGCGTCTTTAGATACAAGTGCGAATGTTAGGTTAGGTTGACATATCAACCGTCGTAAAACCGCATTAAACAATGTCACTTAGTGAGATGTAGTGTTTTTCAACATTACAAGTCGGGAACTACGATATCTAATGTGAAAGCGCATGAAACCATCGTAATCTTGTAGAAAACATTGTAAAGTGGCGAGTAAAACGTTTTCTAACGATAGAAGTGCGAAGGTTAGGTTAGGTTAGGTTAGGTTAGTTTAAGCTAGGTAGCGTCGTGAAACTACCAAAAACGACGTCATCTAACGAGATAGTGTTGTTTTATAGCGAGTATTAAACTGCGATAGGTGAAATGTTGTGAAAGCACACAAAACGGCATGAACAAGCCAAATACTGCGTGTTCTACCGTTACAAGTGCGAAACTGCTATATTGTGATATTCTTGTTAAAGCGCATGCAAGCATCGTGAAACCTTAAATAACAATGTCATTTAGCGAGATACAGCGTTCTGTACGGCAATAAGTTTGTGAAAAACTGTGAGGTTATGCAAGTATCGTCATTGTGAACAAAACAGTGTAATAGAGCGTTTTTAGATACAAGTGCGAATGTTAGGTTAGGTTAAGATATGAACCGTCGTAAAACCGCATTAAACAATGTCAATTACTGAGATGCAGTGTTTTTCACCATTAAAAGTGGGGAACTGCGATATTTAATGTGAAAGCGCTTGCAACCGTCGTTAGGTTAGGTTAGGTTAGGTTAGGTTAGGTTTGGTTAGGTTAGGTTAGGTTAGGTTAGATTAGGTTAGGTTGGGTTGAGTTGGGTTAGGTTAGGTTAGGTTAGGTTAGGTTGGGTTAGGTTAGGTTAGGTTAGGTTAGGTTACGTTAGGTTACGTTAGGTTAGGTTAGGTTAGGTTACGTTAGGTTAGGTTAGGTTAGGTAAGGATAATTTGGTTAGGTTAGGTAAGGTTAGGTTAGGTTAGGTTAGGTTGGGTTGGGTGTTGTTGGGTTGGTTTAGGTTGGGTTAGGTTAGGTTAGGTTGCGTTAGGTTAGGTTAGGTTAGGTTAGGTTACGTTAGGTTATGTTAGGTTAGGTTAGGTTACGTTAGGTTAGGTTAGGTCAGGTAAGGTTAGGTTACGTTAGAATAGGTTAGGTTAGGTTAGGTTACGTTAGGTTAGGTTAAGTTAGGTTAGGTTAGGTTTGGTTAACTTAGGTTAGGTTAGCTTAGGTTAGGTTGGGTTGGGTTGGGTTAGGTTGGGTTAGGTTAGGTTAGGTTAGGTTAGGTTGGGTTAGGTTAGTTTAGGTTAGGTTAGGTTAGGTTGGGTTGGGTTGGGTTAGGTTAGGTTAGGTTAGGTTACGTTAGGTTAAGGTATGAACCGTCGTAAAACCGCATTAAACAATGTCACTTAGTGAGATGCAGTGTTTTTCACCTTTACAAGTTGGGAACTGTGATATCTATTGTGAAAGCGCTTGAAACCGTCATAATGTTGTAGAAAGCAATGTAAAGTAGCGAGTAAAACGTTTTCTAACGAAGAAGTGCGAAGGTTATGTTAGGTTGAGTTATGTTAGTTTAAGCTAGGTAGCGTCGTGCAACTACCAAAAACAACGTCATCTAACGAGATAGTGTTGTTTTATTGCGAGTACGAAACTGCGATAGGTGAAATGTTGTGAAAGCACACAAAACGGCATGAACAAGCCAAATACTGCGTGTTGTACCGTTACAAGTGCGAAACTGCTATGTTGTGATATTCTCGTTAAAGCGCATGCAAGCATCGTGAAACCTTAAAGAACGATGTCATTTAGCGAGATACAGCGTTCTGTACTGCAATAAGTTGGTGAAAAACTGTGAGGTTATGCAAATATCCTAATTGTGAACGAAACAGTGTAATAGAGCGTTTTTTATTACAAGTGCGAATGTTAGGTTAGGTTAAGATATGAACCGTCGTAAAACCGCATTAAACAATGTCACTTAGTGAGATGCAGTGTTTTTCACCATTACAAGTCGGGAACTGCGATATCTAATGTGAAAGCGCTTGCAAACGTCGTTAGGTTAGGTTAGGTTTGGTTAGGTTAGGTTAGGTTAGGTTACGTTAGGTTAGGTTAGGTTAGGTTAGGTTAGGTTAGGTTAGGGTATGTTAGGTAAGGTTTGGTTAGGTTAGGTTAGGTTAGGTTGGGTTAGGTAAGGTTAGGTTAGGTTAAGATATGAACCGCGCTAAAACCGCATTAAACAATGTCACTTAGTGAGATGCTGTGTTTTTCACCATTACAAGTCGGGAACTGCGATATCTAATGTGAAAGCGCATGAAACCGTCGTAATCTTGTAGAAAACATTGTAAAGTAGCGAATAAAACGTTTTCTAACGATAGAAGTGCGAAGGTTCTGTTAGTTTGAGCTAGGTAGCGTCGTGAAACCACCAAAAACGATGTCATCTAACGAGATAGTGTTGTTTTATTGCGAGTACGAAACTGCGATAGGTGAAATATTGGGAAAGCACACAAAATGGCATGAACTAGCCAGATACTGCGTCTTGTGCGAAACAAGTGCGAAACTGCTTTATTGTGATATTTTCGTTAAAGCGCATGCAAGTATCGTGAAACCTTAAAGAACGATGTCATTTAGCGAGATACAGCGTTCTGTACTGTAATAAGTTGGTGAGAAACTGTGAGGTCAAGCAAATATCGTAATTGTGAACGAAACAGTGTAATTGAGCGTATTTAGATACAAGTGCGAATGTTAGGTTAGGTTGAGATATCAACCGTCGTAAAACCGCATTAAACAATGTCACTTATTGAGATGTAGTGTTTTTCAACAAGTCGGGAACTACGATATCTAATGTGAAAGCGCATGAAACCGTCGTAATCTTGTAGAAAACATTGTAAAGTGGCGAGTAAAACGTTTTCTAACGATAGAAGTGCGAAGGTTAGGTTAGGTTAGGTTAGTTTAAGCTAGGTAGCGTCGTGAAAATACCAAAAACGACGTCATCTAACGAGATAGTGTTGTTTTATAGCGAGTATTAAACTGCGATAGGTGAAATGTTGTGAAAGCACACAAAACGGCATGAACAAGCCAAATACTGCGTGTTCTACCGTTTCAAGTGCGAAACTGCTATATTGTGATATTCTCGTCAAAGCGCATGCAAGTATCGTGAAACCTTAAAGAACGATGTCATTTAGCGAGATACAGCGTTCTGTACTGTAATAAGTTGGTGAGAAACTGTGAGGTCAAGCAAATATCGTAATTGTGAACGAAACAGTGTAATTGAGCGTCTTTAGATACAAGTGCGAATGTTAGGTTAGGTTGACATATCAACCGTCGTAAAACCGCATTAAACAATGTCACTTAGTGAGATATAGTGTTTTTCAACATTACAAGTCGGGAACTACGATATCTAATGTGAAAGCGCATGAAACCGTCGTAATCTTGTAGAAAACATTGTAGAGTGGCGAGTAAAACGTTTTCTAACGATAGAAGTGCGAAGGTTAGGTTAGGTTAGGTTAGTTTAAGCTAGGTAGCGTCGTGAAACTACCAAAAACGACGTCATCTAACGAGATAGTGTTGTTTTATAGCGAGTATTAAACTGCGATAGGTAAAATGTTGTGAAAGCACACAAAACGGCATGAACAAGCCAAATACTGCGTGTTCTACCGTTACAAGTGCGAAACTGCTATATTGTGATATTCTCGTTAAAGCGCATGCAAGCATCGTGAAACCCTAAAGAACAATGTCATTTAGCGAGATACAGCGTTCTGTACTGCAATAAGTTGGTGAAAAACTGTGAGGTTATGCAAATATCGTAATTGTGAACAAAACAGTGTAATAGAGCGTTTTTAGATACAAGTGCGAATGTTAGGTTAGGTTAAGATATGAACCGTCGTAAAACCGCATTAAACAATGTCAATTACTGAGATGCAGTGTTTTTCACCATTAAAAGTGGGGAACTGCGATATTTAATGTGAAAGCGCTTGCAACCGTCGTTAGGTCAGGTTAGGTTAGGTTAGGTTAGATTAGGTTAGGTTTGGTTAGGTTAGGTTAGGTTAGGTTAGATTAGGTTAGGTTGGGTTGAGTTGGGTTAGGTTAGGTTAGGTTAGGTTAGGTTGGGTTAGGTCAGGTTAGGTTAGGTTAGGTTACGTTAGGTTAGGTTAGGTTAGGTTACGTTAGGTTAGGTTAGGTTAGGTAAGGATAATTTGGTTAGGTTAGGTAAGGTTAGGTTAGGTTAGGTTAGAATGGGTTGGGTGTTGTTGGGTTGGGTTGGGTTGGGTTAGGTTGGGTTAGGTTAGGTTAGGTTACGTTAGGTTAGGTTAGGTTAGGTTACGTTAGGTTATGTTAGGTTAGGTTAGGTTACGTTAGGTTAGGTTAGGTCAGGTAAGGTTAGGTTACGTTAGAATAGGTTAGGTTAGGATACGTTAGGTTAGGTCAAGTTAGGTTAGGTTAGGTTAGGTTAAGTTAGGTTGGGTTGGGTTGGGTTAGGTTGGGTTAGGTTAGGTTAGGTTAGGTTGGGTTAGGTTAGTTTAGGTTAGGTTAGGTTAGGTTGGGTTGGGTTGGGTTAGGTTAGGTTAGGTTAGGTAAGGTTAGGTTAGGTTAGGTTAGGTTAAGGTATGAACCGTTGTAAAACCGCATTAAACAATGTCACTTAGTGAGATGCAGTGTTTTTCACCTTTACAAGTTGGGAACTGTGATATCTAATGTGAAAGCGCTTCAAACCGTCGTAATGTTGTAGAAAGCAATGTAAAGTAGCGAGTAAAACGTTTTCTAACGATAGAAGTGCGAAGGTCATGTTAGGTTGAGTTATGTTAGTTTAAGCTAGGTAGCGTCGTGAAACTACCAAAAACAACGTCATCTAACGAGATAGTGTTGTTTTATTGCGAGTACGAAACTGCGATAGGTGAAATGTTGTGAAAGCACACAAAACGGCATGAACAAGCCAAATACTGCGTGTTGTACCGTTACAAGTGCGAAACTGCTATGTTGTGACATTCTCGGTAAAGCGCATGCAAGTATCGTGAAACCTTAAAGAACGATGTCGTTTAGCGAGATACAGCGTTCTGTACTGTAATAAGTTGGTGAGAAACTGTGAGGTCTAGCAAATATCGTAATTGTGAACGAAACAGTGTAATTGAGCGTCTTCAGATACAAGTGCGAATGTTAGGTTAGGTTGACATATCAACCGTCGTAAAACCGCATTAAACAATGTCACTTAGTGAGATGTAGTGTTTTTCAACATTACAAGTCGGGAACTACGATATCTAATGTGAAAGCGCATGAAACCGTCGTAATCTTGTAGAAAACATTGTAAAGTGGCGAGTAAAACGTTTTCTAACGATAGAAGTGCGAAGGTTAGGTTAGGTTAGGTTAGGTTAGTTTAAGCTAGGTAGCGTCGTGAAACTACCAAAAACGACGTCATCTAACGAGATAGTGTTGTTTTATAGCGAGTATTAAACTGCGATAGGTGAAATGTTGTGAAAGCACACAAAACGGCATGAACAAGCCAAATACTGCGTGTTCTACCGTTACAAGTGCGAAACTGCTATATTGTGATATTCTCGTTAAAGCGCATGCAAGCATCGTGAAACCTTAAAGAACAATGTCATTTAGCGAGATACAGCGTTCTGTACTGCAATAAGTTGGTGAAAAACTGTGAGGTTATGCAAGTATCGTAATTGTGAACAAAACAGTGTAATAGAGCGTTTTTAGATACAACTGCGAATGTTAGGTGAGGTTAAGATATGAACCGTCGTAAAACCGCATTAAACAATGTCAATTACTGAGATGCAGTGTTTTTCACCATTAAAAGTGGGGAACTGCGATATTTAATGTGAAAGCGCTTGCAACCGTCGTTAGGTTAGGTTAGGTTAGGTTAGGTTAGGTTTGGTTAGGTTAGGTTAGGTTAGGTTAGATTAGGTTAGGTTGGGTTGAGTTGGGTTAGGTTAGGTTAGGTTAGGTTGGGTTAGGTTAGGTTAGGTTAGGTTACGTTAGGTTAGGTTAGGTTACGTTAGGTTAGGTTAGGTTAGGTTACGTTAGGTTAGGTTAGGTTAGGTAAGGATAATTTGGTTAGGTTAGGTAAGGTTAGGTTAGGTTAGGTTAGGTTGGGTTGGGTGTTGTTGGGTTGGGTTGGGTTGGGTTAGGTTGGGTTAGGTTAGGTTAGGTTGCGTTAGGTTAGGTTAGGTTAGGTTAGGTTACGTTAGGTTAGGTTAGGTTAGGTTAGGTTAGGTTAGGGTATGTTAGGTAAGGTTTGGTTAGGTTAGGTTAGGTTAGGTTGGGTTAGGTAAGGTTAGGTTAGGTTAAGATATGAACCGCGCTAAAACCGCATTAAACAATGTCACTTAGTGAGATGCTGTGTTTTTCACCATTACAAGTCGGGAACTGCGATATCTAATGTGAAAGCGCATGAAACCGTCGTAATCTTGTAGAAAACATTGTAAAGTAGCGAATAAAACGTTTTCTAACGATAGAAGTGCGAAGGTTCTGTTAGTTTGAGCTAGGTAGCGTCGTGAAACCACCAAAAACGATGTCATCTAACGAGATAGTGTTGTTTTATTGCGAGTACGAAACTGCGATAGGTGAAATATTGGGAAAGCACACAAAATGGCATGAACTAGCCAGATACTGCGTCTTGTGCCGTTACAAGTGCGAAACTGCTTTATTGTGATATTTTCGTTAAAGCGCATGCAAGTATCGTGAAACCTTAAAGAACGATGTCATTTAGCGACATACAGCGTTCTGTACTGTAATAAGTTGGTGAGAAACTGTGAGGTCAAGCAAATATCGTAATTGTGAACGAAACAGTGTAATTGAGCGTATTTAGATACAAGTGCGAATGTTAGGTTAGGTTGAGATATCAACCGTCGTAAAACCGCATTAAACAATGTCACTTATTGAGATGTAGTGTTTTTCAACAAGTCGGGAACTACGATATCTAATGTGAAAGCGCATGAAACCGTCGTAATCTTGTAGAAAACATTGTAAAGTGGCGAGTAAAACGTTTTCTAACGATAGAAGTGCGAAGGTTAGGTTAGGTTAGGTTAGTTTAAGCTAGGTAGCGTCGTGAAAATACCAAAAACGACGTCATCTAACGAGATAATGTTGTTTTATAGCGAGTATTAAACTGCGATAGGTGAAATGTTGTGAAAGCACACAAAACGGCATGAACAAGCCAAATACTGCGTGTTCTACCGTTACAAGTGCGAAACTGCTATATTGTGATATTCTCGTTAAAGCGCATGCAAGCATCGTGAAACCTTAAAGAACAATGTCATTTAGCGAGATACAGCGTTCTGTACTGCAATAAGTTGGTGAAAAACTGTGAGGTTATGCAAGTATCGTAATTGTGAACAAAACAGTGTAATAGAGCGTTTTTAGATACAACTGCGAATGTTAGGTGAGGTTAAGATATGAACCGTCGTAAAACCGCATTAAACAATGTCAATTACTGAGATGCAGTGTTTTTCACCATTAAAAGTGGGGAACTGCGATATTTAATGTGAAAGCGCTTGCAACCGTCGTTAGGTTAGGTTAGGTTAGGTTAGGTTAGGTTTGGTTAGGTTAGGTTAGGTTAGGTTAGATTAGGTTAGGTTGGGTTGAGTTGGGTTAGGTTAGGTTAGGTTAGGTTAGGTTACGTTAGGTTAGGTTAGGTTAGGTTACGTTAGGTTAGGTTAGGTTACGTTAGGTTAGGTTAGGTTAGGTTACGTTAGGTTAGGTTAGGTTAGGTAAGGATAATTTGGTTAGGTTAGGTAAGGTTAGGTTAGGTTAGGTTAGGTTGGGTTGGGTGTTGTTGGGTTGGGTTGGGTTGGGTTAGGTTGGGTTAGGTTGGGTTAGGTTAGGTTAGGTTGCGTTAGGTTAGGTTAGGTTAGGTTAGGTTACGTTAGGTTAGGTTAGGTTAGGTTAGGTTAGGTTAGGTTAGGGTATGTTAGGTAAGGTTTGGTTAGGTTAGGTTAGGTTAGGTTGCGTTAGGTAAGGTTAGGTTAGGTTAAGATATGAACCGCGCTAAAACCGCATTAAACAATGTCACTTAGTGAGATGCTGTGTTTTTCACCATTACAAGTCGGGAACTGCGATATCTAATGTGAAAGCGCATGAAACCGTCGTAATCTTGTAGAAAACATTGTAAAGTAGCGAATAAAACGTTTTCTAACGATAGAAGTGCGAAGGTTCTGTTAGTTTGAGCTAGGTAGCGTCGTGAAACCACCAAAAACGATGTCATCTAACGAGATAGTGTTGTTTTATTGCGAGTACGAAACTGCGATAGGTGAAATATTGGGAAAGCACACAAAATGGCATGAACTAGCCAGATACTGCGTCTTGTGCCGTTACAAGTGCGAAACTGCTTTATTGTGATATTTTCGTTAAAGCGCATGCAAGTATCGTGAAACCTTAAAGAACGATGTCATTTAGCGAGATACAGCGTTCTGTACTGTAATAAGTTGGTGAGAAACTGTGAGGTCAAGCAAATATCGTAATTGTGAACGAAACAGTGTAATTGAGTGTATTTAGATACAAGTGCGAATGTTAGGTTAGGTTGAGATATCAACCGTCGTAAAACCGCATTAAACAATGTCACTTAGTGAGATGTAGTGTTTTTCAACATTACAAGTCGGGAACTACGATATCTAATGTGAAAGCGCATGAAACCGTCGTAATCTTGTAGAAAACATTGTAAAGTGGCGAGTAAAACGTTTTCTAACGATAGAAGTGCGAAGGTTAGGTTAGGTTAGGTTAGTTTAAGCTAGGTAGCGTCGTGAAAATACCAAAAACGACGTCATCTAACGAGATAATGTTGTTTTATAGCGAGTATTAAACTGCGATAGGTGAAATGTTGTGAAAGCACACAAAACGGCATGAACAAGCCAAATACTGCGTGTTCTACCGTTTCAAGTGCGAAACTGCTATATTGTGATATTCTCGTTAAAGCGCATGCAAGTATCGTGAAACCTTAAAGAACGATGTCATTTAGCGAGATACAGCGTTCTGTACTGTAATAAGTTGGTGAGAAACTGTGAGGTCAAGCAAATATCGTAATTGTGAACGAAACAGTGTAATAGAGCGTTTTTAGATACAAGTGCGAATGTTAGGTTAGGTTAAGATATGAACCGTCGTAAAACCGCATTAAACAATGTCAATTACTGAGATGCAGTGTTTTTCACCATTAAAAGTGGGGAACTGCGATATTTAATGTGAAAGCGCTTGCAACCGTCGTTAGGTTAGGTTAGGTTAGGTTAGGTTAGGTTAGATTAGGTTAGGTTTGGTTAGGTTAGGTTAGGTTAGGTTAGGTTAGATTAGGTTAGGTTGGGTTGAGTTGGGTTAGGTTAGGTTAGGTTAGGTTAGGTTAGGTTGGGTTAGGTCAGGTTAGGTTAGGTTAGGTTACGTTAGGTTAGGTTAGGTTAGGTTACGTTAGGTTAGGTTAGGTTAGGTAAGGATAATTTGGTTAGGTTAGGTAAGGTTAGGTTAGGTTAGGTTAGAATGGGTTGGGTGTTGTTGGGTTGGGTTGGGTTAGGTTGGGTTAGGTTAGGTTAGGTTACGTTAGGTTAGGTTAGGTTAGGTTACGTTAGGTTATGTTAGGTTAGGTTAGGTTACGTTAGGTTAGGTTAGGTCAGGTAAGGTTAGGTTACGTTAGAATAGGTTAGGTTAGGTTACGTTAGGTTAGGTCAAGTTAGGTTAGGTTAGGTTAGGTTAAGTTAGGTTGGGTTGGGTTGGGTTAGGTTGGGTTAGGTTAGGTTAGGTTAGGTTGGGTTAGGTTAGTTTAGGTTAGGTTAGGTTAGGTTGGGTTGGGTTGGGTTAGGTTAGGTTAGGTTAGGTAAGGTTAGGTTAGGTTAGGTTAGGTTAAGGTATGAACCGTTGTAAAACCGCATTAAACAATGTCACTTAGTGAGATGCAGTGTTTTTCACCTTTACAAGTTGGGAACTGTGATATCTAATGTGAAAGCGCTTGAAACCGTCGTAATGTTGTAGAAAGCAATGTAAAGTAGCGAGTAAAACGTTTTCTAACGATAGAAGTGCGAAGGTCATGTTAGGTTGAGTTATGTTAGTTTAAGCTAGGTAGCGTCGTGAAACTACCAAAAACAACGTCATCTAACGAGATAGTGTTGTTTTATTGCGAGTACGAAACTGCGATAGGTGAAATGTTGTGAAAGCACACAAAACGGCATGAACAAGCCAAATACTGCGTGTTGTACCGTTACAAGTGCGAAACTGCTATGTTGTGACATTCTCGGTAAAGCGCATGCAAGTATCGTGAAACCTTAAAGAACGATGTCGTTTAGCGAGATACAGCGTTCTGTACTGTAATAAGTTGGTGAGAAACTGTGAGGTCTAGCAAATATCGTAATTGTGAACGAAACAGTGTAATTGAGCGTCTTCAGATACAAGTGCGAATGTTAGGTTAGGTTGACATATCAACCGTCGTAAAACCGCATTAAACAATGTCACTTAGTGAGATGTAGTGTTTTTCAACATTACAAGTCGGGAACTACGATATCTAATGTGAAAGCGCATGAAACCGTCGTAATCTTGTAGAAAACATTGTAAAGTGGCGAGTAAAACGCTTTCTAACGATAGAAGTGCGAAGGTTAGGTTAGGTTAGGTTAGGTTAGTTTAAGCTAGGTAGCGTCGTGAAACTACCAAAAACGACGTCATCTAACGAGATAGTGTTGTTTTATAGCGAGTATTAAACTGCGATAGGTGAAATGTTGTGAAAGCACACAAAACGGCATGAACAAGCCAAATACTGCGTGTTCTACCGTTACAAGTGCGAAACTGCTATATTGTGATATTCTCGTTAAAGCGCATGCAAGCATCGTGAAACCTTAAAGAACAATGTCATTTAGCGAGATACAGCGTTCTGTACTGCAATAAGTTGGTGAAAAACTGTGGGGTTATGCAAGTATCGTAATTGTGAACAAAACAGTGTAATAGAGCGTTTTTAGATACAACTGCGAATGTTAGGTTAGGTTAAGATATGAACCGTCGTAAAACCGCATTAAACAATGTCAATTACTGAGATGCAGTGTTTTTCACCTATAAAAGTGGGGAACTGCGATATTTAATGTGAAAGCGCTTGCAACCGTCGTTAGGTTAGGTTAGGTTAGGTTAGGTTAAGTTTGGTTAGGTTAGGTTAGGTTAGGTTAGATTAGGTTAGGTTGGGTTGAGTTGGGTTAGGTTAGGTTAGGTTAGGTTAGGTTGGGTTAGGTTAGGTTAGGTTAGGTTACGTTAGGTTAGGTTAGGTTACGTTAGGTTAGGTTAGGTTAGGTTACGTTAGGTTAGGTTAGGTTAGGTAAGGATAATTTGGTTAGGTTAGGTAAGGTTAGGTTAGGTTAGGTTAGGTTGGGTTGGGTGTTGTTGGGTTGGGTTGGGTTGGGTTAGGTTGGGTTAGGTTAGATTAGGTTGCGTTAGGTTAGGTTAGGTTAGGTTAGGTTACGTTAGGTTATGTTAGGTTAGGTTAGGTTACGTTAGGTTAGGTTAGGTCAGGTAAGGTTAGGTTACGTTAGAATAGGTTAGGTTAGGTTAGGTTACGTTAGGTTAGGTTAAGTTAGGTTAGGTTAGGTTTGGTTAACTTAGGTTAGGTTAGCTTAGGTTAGGTTAGGTTGGGTTGGGTTGGGTTAGGTTGGGTTAGGTTAGGTTAGGTTAGGTTGGGTTAGGTTAGTTTAGGTTAGGTTAGGTTAGGTTAGGTTGGGTTGGGTTGGGTTAGGTTAGGTTAGGTTAGGTTAGGTTAGGTTACATTAGGTTAAGGTATGAACCGTCGTAAAACCGCATTAAACAATGTCACTTAGTGAGATGCAGTGTTTTTCACCTTTACAAGTTGGGAACTGTGATATCTAATGTGAAAGCGCTTGAAACCGTCATAATGTTGTAGAAAGCAATGTAAAGTAGCGAGTAAAACGTTTTCTAACGAAGAAGTGCGAAGGTTATGTTAGGTTGAGTTATGTTAGTTTAAGCTAGGTAGCTTCGTGCAACTACCAAAAACAACGTCATCTAACGAGATAGTGTTGTTTTATTGCGAGTACGAAACTGCGATAGGTGAAATGTTGTGAAAGCACACAAAACGGCATGAACAAGCCAAATACTGCGTGTTGTACCGTTACAAGTGCGAAACTGCTATGTTGTGATATTCTCGTTAAAGCGCATGCAAGCATCGTGAAACCTTAAAGAACGATGTCATTTAGCGAGATACAGCGTTCTGTACTGCAATAAGTTGGTGAAAAACTGTGAGGTTATGCAAATATTTTAATTGTGAACGAAACAGTGTAATAGAGCGTTTTTTATTACAAGTGCGAATGTTAGGTTAGGTTAAGATATGAACCGTCGTAAAACCGCATTAAACAATGTCACTTAGTGAGATGCAGTGTTTTTCACCATTACAAGTCGGGAACTGCGATATCTAATGTGAAAGCGCTTGCAAACGTCGTTAGGTTAGGTTAGGTTTGGTTAGGTTAGGTTAGGTTAGGTTACGTTAGGTTAGGTTAGGTTAGGTTAGGTTAGGTTAGGGTATGTTAGGTAAGGTTTGGTTAGGTTAGGTTAGGTTAGGTTAGGTTGGGTTAGGTAAGGTTAGGTTAGGTTAAGATATGAACCGCGCTAAAACCGCATTAAACAATGTCACTTAGTGAGATGCTGTGTTTTTCACCATTACAAGTCGGGAACTGCGATATCTAATGTGAAAGCGCATGAAACCGTCGTAATCTTGTAGAAAACATTGTAAAGTAGCGAATAAAACGTTTTCTAACGATAGAAGTGCGAAGGTTGTGTTAGTTTGAGCTAGGTAGCGTCGTGAAACCACCAAAAACGATGTCATCTAACGAGATAGTGTTGTTTTATTGCGAGTACGAAACTGCGATAGGTGAAATATTGGGAAAGCACACAAAACGGCATGAACTAGCCAGATAGTGCGTCTTGTGCCGTTACAAGTGCGAAACTGCTTTATTGTGATATTTTCGTTAAAGCGCATGCAAGTATCGTGAAACCTTAAAGAACGATGTCATTTAGCGAGATACAGCGTTCTGTACTGTAATAAGTTGGTGAGAAACTGTGAGGTCAAGCAAATATCGTAATTGTGAACGAAACAGTGTAATTGAGCGTCTTTAGATACAAGTGCGAATGTTAGGTTAGGTTGACATATCAACCGTCGTAAAACCGCATTAAACAATGTCACTTAGTGAGATGTAGTGTTTTTCAACATTACAAGTCGGGAACTACGATATCTAATGTGAAAGCGCATGAAACCGTCGTAATCTTGTAGTAAACATTGTAAAGTTGCGAGTAAAACGTTTTCTAACGATAGAAGTGCGAAGGTTAGGTTAGGTTAGGTTAGTTTAAGCTAGGTAGCGTCGTGAAACTACCAAAAACGACGTCATCTAACGAGATAGTGTTGTTTTATTGCGAGTATTAAACTGCGATAGGTGAAATGTTGTGAATGCACACAAAACGGCATGAACAAGCCAAATACTGCGTGTTCTACCGTTACAAGTGCGAAACTGCTATATTGTGATATTCTCGTTAAAGCGCATGCAAGCATCGTGAAACCTTAAAGAACAATGTCATTTAGCGAGATACAGCGTTCTGTACTGCAATAAGTTGGTGAAAAACTGTGAGGTTATGCAAATATCGTAATTGTGAACGAAACAGTGTAATAGAGCGTTTTTCAATACAAGTACGAATGTTAGGTTAGGTTAAGATATGAACCGTCGTAAAACCGCATTAAACAATGTCACTTAGTGAGATGCAGTGTTTTTCACCATTACAAGTTGGGAACTGCGATATCTAATGTGAAAGCGCTTGCAAACGTCGTTAGGTTAGGTTAGGTTAGGTTAGGTTAGGTTACGTTAGGTTAGGTTTGGTTAGGTTAGGTTAGGTTAGGTTATGTTAGGTTAGGTTGGGTTAGGTTAGGTTAGGTTACGTTAGGTTAAGGTATGAACCGTCGTAAAACCGCAATAAACAATGTCACTTAGTGAGATGCAGTGTTTTTCACCTTTACAAGTCGGGAACTGCGATATCTAATGTGAAAGCGCTTGAAACCGTCGTAATGTTGTAGAAAGCAATGTAAAGTAGCGAGTAAAACGTTTTCTAACGATAGAAGTGCGAAGGTCATGTTAGGTTGAGTTATGTTAGTTTAAGCTAGGTAGCGTCGTGAAACTACCAAAAACAACGTCATCTAATGAGATAGTGTTGTTTTATTGCGAGTACGAAACTGCGATAGGTGAAATGTTGTGAAAGCACACAAAACGGCATGAACAAGCCAAATACTGCGTGTTGTACCGTTACAAGTGCGAAACTGCTATGTTGTGACATTCTCGGTAAAGCGCATGCAAGTATCGTGAAACCTTAAAGAACGATGTCGTTTAGCGAGATACAGCGTTCTGTACTGTAATAAGTTGGTGAGAAACTGTGAGGTCTAGCAAATATCGTAATTGTGAACGAAACAGTGTAATTGAGCGTCTTTAGATACAAGTGCGAATGTTAGGTTCGGTTGACATATCAACCGTCGTAAAACCGCATTAAACAATGTCACTTAGTGAGATGTAGTGTTTTTCAACATTACAAGTCGGGAACTACGATATCTAATGTGAAAGCGCATGAAACCGTCGTAATCTTGTAGAAAACATTGTAAAGTGGCGAGTAAAACGTTTTCTAACGATAGAAGTGCGAAGGTTAGGTTAGGTTAGGTTAGGTTAGTTTAAGCTAGGTAGCGTCGTGAAACTACCAAAAACGACGTCATCTAACGAGATAGTGTTGTTTTATAGCGAGTATTAAACTGCGATAGGTGAAATGTTGTGAAAGCACACAAAACGGCATGAACAAGCCAAATACTGCGTGTTCTACCGTTACAAGTGCGAAACTGCTATATTGTGATATTCTCGTTAAAGCGCATGCAAGCATCGTGAAACCTTAAAGAACAATGTCATTTAGCGAGATACAGCGTTCTGTACTGCAATAAGTTGGTGAAAAACTGTGAGGTTATGCAAGTATCGTAATTGTGAACAAAACAGTGTAATAGAGCGTTTTTAGATACAAGTGCGAATGTTAGGTTAAGATATGAACCGTCGTAAAACCGCATTAAACAATGTCAATTACTGAGATGCAGTGTTTTTCACCATTAAAAGTGGGGAACTGCGATATTTAATGTGAAAGCGCTTGCAACCGTCGTTAGGTTAGGTTAGGTTAGGTTTGGTTAGGTTAGGTTAGGTTAGGTTAGATTAGGTTAGGTTGGGTTGAGTTGGGTTAGGTTAGGTTAGGTTAGGTTAGGTTGGGTTAGGTTAGGTTAGGTTAGGTTAGGTTACGTTAGGTTAGGTTAGGTTACGTTAGGTTAGGTTAGGTTAGGTTACGTTAGGTTAGGTTAGGTTAGGTAAGGATAATTTGGTTAGGTTAGGTAAGGTTAGGTTAGGTTAGGTTAGGTTGGGTTGGGTGTTGTTGGGTTGGGTTGGGTTGGGTTAGGTTGGGTTAGGTTAGGTTAGGTTGCGTTAGGTTAGGTTAGGTTAGGTTACGTTAGGTTATGTTAGGTTAGGTTAGGTTACGTTAGGTTAGGTTAGGTCAGGTAAGGTTAGGTTACGTTAGAATAGGTTAGGTTAGGTTAGGTTACGTTAGGTTAGGTTAAGTTAGGTTAGGTTAGGTTTGGTTAACTTAGGTTAGGTTAGCTTAGGTTAGGTTAGGTTGGGTTGGGTTGGGTTAGGTTGGGTTAGGTTAGGTTAGGTTAGGTTAGGTTGGGTTAGGTTAGTTTAGGTTAGGTTAGGTTAGGTTAGGTTGGGTTGGGTTGGGTTAGGTTAGGTTAGGTTAGGTTAGGTTAGGTTACGTTAGGTTAAGGTATGAACCGTCGTAAAACCGCATTAAACAATGTCACTTAGTGAGATGCAGTGTTTTTCACCTTTACAAGTTGGGAACTGTGATATCTAATGTGAAAGCGCTTGAAACCGTCATAATGTTGTAGAAAGCAATGTAAAGTAGCGAGTAAAACGTTTTCTAACGAAGAAGTGCGAAGGTTATGTTAGGTTGAGTTATGTTAGTTTAAGCTAGGTAGCGTCGTGCAACTACCAAAAACAACGTCATCTAACGAGATAGTGTTGTTTTATTGCGAGTACGAAACTGCGATTGGTGAAATGTTGTGAAAGCACACAAAACGGCATGAACAAGCCAAATACTGCGTGTTGTACCGTTACAAGTGCGAAACTGCTATGTTGTGATATTCTCGTTAAAGCGCATGCAAGCATCGTGAAACCTTAAAGAACGATGTCATTTAGCGAGATACAGCGTTCTGTACTGCAATAAGTTGGTGAAAAACTGTGAGGTTATGCAAATATCCTAATTGTGAACGAAACAGTGTAATAGAGCGTTTTTTATTACAAGTGCGAATGTTAGGTTAGGTTAAGATATGAACCGTCGTAAAACCGCATTAAACAATGTCACTTAGTGAGATGCAGTGTTTTTCACCATTACAAGTCGGGAACTGCGATATCTAATGTGAAAGCGCTTGCAAACGTCGTTAGGTTAGGTTAGGTTTGGTTAGGTTAGGTTAGGTTAGGTTACGTTAGGTTAGGTTAGGTTAGGTTAGGTTAGGTTACGTTAGGTTAGGTTAGGTTAGGTTAGGTTAGGTTAGGGTATGTTAGGTAAGGTTTGGTTAGGTTAGGTTAGGTTAGGTTGGGTTAGGTAAGGTTAGGTTAGGTTAAGATATGAACCGCGCTAAAACCGCATTAAACAATGTCACTTAATTAGATGCTGTGTTTTTCAACATTACAAGTCGGGAACTACGATATCTAATGTGAAAGCGCATGAAACCGTCGTAATCTTGTACAAAACATTGTAGAGTGGCGAGTAAAACGTTTTCTAACGATAGAAGTGCGAAGGTTAGGTTAGGTTAGGTTAGTTTGGGCTAGGTAGCGTCGTGAAACTACCAAAAATGACGTCATCTAACGAGATAGTGTTGTTTTATAGCGAGTATTAAACTGCGATAGGTAAAATGTTGTGAAAGCACACAAAACGGCATGAACAAGCCAAATACTGCGTGTTCTACCGTTACAAGTGCGAAACTGCTATATTGTGATATTCTCGTTAAAGCGCATGCAAGCATCGTGAAACCTTAAAGAACAATGTCATTTAGCGAGATACAGCGTTCTGTACTGCAATAAGTTGGTGAAAAACTGTGAGGTTATACAAGTATCGTAATTGTGAACAAAACAGTGTAATAGAGCGTTTTTAGATACAAGTGCGAATGTTAGGTTAGGTTAAGATATGAACCGTCGTAAAACCGCATTAAACAATGTCAATTACTGAGATGCAGTGTTTTTCACCATTAAAAGTGGGGAACTGCGATATTTAATGTGAAAGCGCTTGCAACCGTCGTTAGGTTAGGTTAGGTTAGGTTAGGTTAGATTAGGTTAGGTTTGGTTAGGTTAGGTTAGGTTAGGTTAGGTTAGATTAGGTTAGGTTGGGTTGAGTTGGGTTAGGTTAGGTTAGGTTAGGTTAGGTTGGGTTAGGTCAGGTTAGGTTAGGTTAGGTTACGTTAGGTTAGGTTAGGTTAGGTTACGTTAGGTTAGGTTAGGTTAGGTAAGGATAATTTGGTTAGGTTAGGTAAGGTTAGGTTAGGTTAGGTTAGAATGGGTTGGGTGTTGTTGGGTTGGGTTGGGTTGGGTTAGGTTGGGTTAGGTTAGGTTAGGTTACGTTAGGTTAGGTTAGGTTAGGTTACGTTAGGTTATGTTAGGTTAGGTTAGGTTACGTTCGGTTAGGTTAGGTCAGGTAAGGTTAGGTTACGTTAGAATAGGTTAGGTTAGGTTACGTTAGGTTAGGTTAAGTTAGGTTAGGTTAGGTTAGGTTAGGTTGGGTTGGGTTGGGTTAGGTTGGGTAAGGTTAGGTTAGGTTAGGTTGGGTTAGGTTAGTTTAGGTTAGGTTAGGTTAGGTTGGGTTGGGTTGGGTTAGGTTAGGTTAGGTTAGGTTAGGTTAAGGTATGAACCGTTGTAAAACCGCATTAAACAATGTCACTTAGTGAGATGCAGTGTTTTTCACCTTTACAAGTTGGGAACTGTGATATCTAATGTGAAAGCTTTTGAAACCGGCGTAATGTTGTAGAAAGCAATGTAAAGTAGCGAGTAAAACGTTTTCTAACGATAGAAGTGCGTTAGGTTGAGTTCTGTTAGTTTAAGCTAGGTAGCGTCGTGAAACTACCAAAAACAACGTCATCTAACGAGATAGTGTTGTTTTATTGCGAGTACGAAACTGCGATAGGTGAAATGTTGTGAAAGCACACAAAACGGCATGAACAAGCCAAATACTGCGTGTTGTACCGTTACAAGTGCGAAACTGCTATGTTGTGACATTCTCGGTAAAGCGCATGCAAGTATCGTGAAACCTTAAAGAACGATGTCGTTTAGCGAGATACAGCGTTCTGTACTGTAATAAGTTGGTGAGAAACTGTGAGGTCTAGCAAATATCGTAATTGTGAACGAAACAGTGTAATTGAGCGTCTTTAGATACAAGTGCGAATGTTAGGTTAGGTTGACATATCAACCGTCGTAAAACCGCATTAAACAATGTCACTTAGTGAGATGTAGTGTTTTTCAACATTACAAGTCGGGAACTACGATATCTAATGTGAAAGCGCATGAAACCGTCGTAATCTTGTAGTAAACATTGTAAAGTTGCGAGTAAAACGTTTTCTAACGATAGAAGTGCGAAGGTTAGGTTAGGTTAGGTTAGGTAAGTTTAAGCTAGGTAGCGTCGTGAAACTACCAAAAACGACGTCATCTAACGAGATAGTGTTGTTTTATAGCGAGTATTAAACTGCGATAGGTGAAATGTTGCGAAAGCACACAAAACGGCATGAACAAGCCAAATACTGCGTGTTCTACCGTTACAAGTGCGAAACTGCTATATTGTGATATTCTCGTTAAAGCGCATGCAAGCATCGTGAAACCTTAAAGAACAATGTCATTTAGCGAGATACAGCGTTCTGTACTGCAATAAGTTGGTGAAAAACTGTGAGGTTATGCAAGTATCGTAATTGTGAACAAAACAGTGTAATAGAGCGTTTTTAGATACAAGTGCGAATGTTAGGTTAGGTTAAGATATGAACCGTCGTAAAACCGCATTAAACAATGTCAATTACTGAGATGCAGTGTTTTTCACCATTAAAAGTGGGGAACTGCGATATTTAATGTGAAAGCGCTTGCAACCGTCGTTAGGTTAGGTTAGGTTAGGTTAGGTTAGGTTTGGTTAGGTTAGGTTAGGTTAGGTTAGATTAGGTTAGGTTGGGTTGAGTTGGGTTAGGTTAGGTTAGGTTAGGTTAGGTTGGGTTAGGTTAGGTTAGGTTAAGTTAGGTTACGTTAGGTTAGGTTAGGTTACGTTAGGTTAGGTTAGGTTAGGTTACGTTAGGTTAGGTTAGGTTAGGTAAGGATAATTTGGTTAGGTTAGGTAAGGTTAGGTTAGGTTAGGTTAGGTTGGGTTGGGTGTTGTTGGGTTGGGTTGGGTTGGGTTAGGTTGGGTTAGGTTAGGTTAGGTTACGTTAGGTTAGGTTAGGTTACGTTACGTTAGGTTATGTTAGGTTAGGTTAGGTTACGTTAGGTTAGGTTAGGTCAGGTAAGGTTAGGTTACATTAGAATAGGTTAGGTTAGGTTAGGTTAGGTTACGTTAGGTTAGGTTAAGTTAGGTTAGGTTAGGTAAGGTTAGGTTAGGTTAGGTTAGGTTGGGTTGGGTGTTGTTGGGTTGGGTTGGGTTAGGTTGGGTTAGGTTAGGTTAGGTTACGTTAGGTTAGGTTAGGTTAGGTTACGTTAGGTTATGTTAGGTTAGGTTAGGTTACGTTAGGTTAGGTTAGGTCAGGTAAGGTTAGGTTACATTAGAATAGGTTAGGTTAGGTTAGGTTACGTTAGGTTAGGTTTGGTTAGCTTAGGTTAGGTTAGCTTAGGTTAGGTTAGGTTGCGTTGGGATGGGTTAGGTTGGGTTAGGTTAGGTTAGGTTAGGTTAGGTTGGGTTAGGTTAGTTTAGGTTAGGTTAGGTTAGGTTGGGTTGGGTTGGGTTAGGTTAGGTTAGGTTAGGTTAGGTAAGGTTAGGTTAGGTTAGGTTAGGTTACGTTAGGTTAAGGTATGAACCGTCGTAAAACCGCAATAAACAATGTCACTTAGTGAGATGCAGTGTTTTTCACCTTTACAAGTTGGGAACTGTGATATCTAATGTGAAAACGCTTGAAACCGTCATAATGTTGTAGAAAGCAATGTAAAGTAGCGAGTAAAACGTTTTCTAACGATAGAAGTGCGAAGGTTATGTTAGGTTGAGTTATGTTAGTTTAAGCTAGGTAGCGTCGTGCAACTACCAAAAACAACGTCATCTAACGAGATAGTGTTGTTTTATTGCGAGTACGAAACTGCGATAGGTGAAATATTGGGAAAGCACACAAAATGGCATGAACTAGCCAGATACTGCGTCTTGTACCGTTACAAGTGCGAAACTGCTTTATTGTGATATTTTCGTTAAAGCGCATGCAAGTATCGTGAAACCTTCAAGAACGATGTCATTTAGCGAGATACAGCGTTCTGTACTGTAATAAGTTGGTGAGAAACTGTGAGGTCAAGCAAATATCGTAATTGTGAACGAAACAGTGTAATTGAGCGTATTTAGATACAAGTGCGAATGTTAGGTTAGGTTGAGATATCAACCGTCGTAAAACCGCATTAAACAATGTCACTTAGTGAGATGTAGTGTTTTTCAACATTACAAGTCGGGAACTACGATATCTAATGTGAAAGCGCATGAAACCGTCGTAATCTTGTAGAAAACATTGTAAAGTGGCGAGTAAAACGTTTTCTAACGATAGAAGTGCGAAGGTTAGGTTAGTTTATGCTAGGTAGCGTCGTGAAACTACCAAAAACGACGTCATCTAACGAGATAGTGTTGTTTTATAGCGAGTATTAAACTGCGATAGGTGAAATGTTGTGAAAGCACACAAAACGGCATGAACAAGCCAAATACTGCGTGTTCTACCGTTACAAGTGCGAAACTGCTATATTGTGATATTCTCGTTAAAGCGCATGCAAGCATCGTGAAACCTTAAAGAACAATGTCATTTAGCGAGATACAGCGTTCTGTACTGCAATAAGTTGGTGAAAAACTGTGAGGTTATGCAAATATCGTAATTGTGAACAAAACAGTGTAATAGAGCGTTTTTAGATACAAGTGCGAATGTTAGGTTAGGTTAAAATATGAACCGTCGTAAAACCGCATTAACCAATGTCACTTAGTGAGATGCAGTGTTTTTCACCATTACAAGTCGGGAACTGCGATATTTAATGTGAAAGCGCTTGCAAACGTCGTTAGGTTAGGTTAGGTTAGGTTAGGTTAGGTTAGGTTAGGTTAGGTTACGTTAGGGCAGGTTTGGTTAGGTTAGGTTAGGTTAGGTTAGGTTAGGTTATATTAGGTTAGGTTGGGTTAGGTTAGGTTAGGTTAGGTTAGGTTAAGATATGAACCGCGCTAAAACCGCATTAAACAATGTCACTTAGTGAGATGCAGTGTTTTTCACCTTTACAAGTTGGGAACTGCGATATCTAATGTGAAAGCGCATGAAACCGCCGTAATCTTGTAGAAAACATTGTAAAATTGCGAGTAAAACGTTTTCTAACGATAGAAGTGCGAAGGTTATGTTAGGTTGAGTTATGTTAGTTTAAGCTAGGTAGCGTCGTGAAACCACCAAAAACGACGTCATCTAACGAGATAGTGTTGTTTTATTGCGAGTACGAAACTGCGATAGGTAAAATGTTGTGAAAGCACACAAAACGGCATGAACAAGCCAAATACTGCGTGTTGTACCGTTACAAGTGCGAAACTGCTATGTTGTGACATTCTCGGTAAAGCGCATGCAAGTATCGTGAAACCTTAAAGAACGATGTCATTTAGCGACATACAGCGTTCTGTACTGTAATAAGTTGGTGAGAAACTGTGAGGTCAAGCAAATATCGTAATTGTGAACGAAACAGTGTAATTGAGCGTATTTAGATACAAGTGCGAATGTTAGGTTAGGTTGACATATCAACCGTCGTAAAACCGCATAAAACAATGTCACTTAGTGAGATGTAGTGTTTTTCAACATTACAAGTCGGGAACTACGATATCTAATGTGAAAGCGCATGAAACCGTCGTAATCTTGTAGAAAACAATGTAAAGTTGCGAGTAAAACGTTTTCTAACGATATAAGTGCGAAGGTTAGCTTGAGTTATGTTAGTTTAAGCTATATAGCGTCGTGAGACCACCAAAAAGGACGTCATCTAACGAGATAGTGTTGTTTTATTGCATGTACGAAACTGCAATAGGTGAAATGTTGTGAATGTACACAAAACGACTTGAACAAGCCAGATACTGCGTGTTGTACCGTTACAAGTGCGAAACTGCTATAATGTGATATTCTCGTTAAAGCGCATGCAAGCATCGTGAAACCTTAAAGAACGATGTCATTTAGCGAGATACAGCGTTCTGTACTGCAATAAGTTGGTGAAAAACTGTGAGGTTATGCAAATATCGTAATTGTGAACGAAACAGTGTAATAGAGCGTTTTTCAATACAAGTACCAATGTTAGGTTAGGTTAAGATATGAACCGTCGTAAAACCGCATTAAACAATGTCACTTAGTGAGATGCAGTGTTTTTCACCATTACAAGTCGGGAACTGCGATATCTAATGTGAAAGCGCTTGCAAACGTCGTTAGGTTAGGTTAGGTTAGGTTAGGTTAGGTTAGGTTACGTTAGGTTAGGTTTGGTTAGGTTAGGTTAGGTTAGGTTAGGTTAGGTTATGTTAGGTTAGGTTGGGTTAGGTTAGGTTAGGTTAGGTTAGGTTAAGATATGAACCGCGCTAAAACCGCATTAAACAATGTCACTTAGTGAGATGCAGTGTTTTTCACCTTTACAAGTTGGGAACTGCGATATCTAATGTGAAAGCGCTTGAAACCGTCGTAATGTTGTAGAAAGCAATGTAAAGTAGCGAGTAGAACGTTTTCTAACGATAGAAGTGCGAAGGTTATGTTAGGTTGAGTTATGTTAGTTTAAGCTAGGTAGCGTCGTGAAACCACCAAAAACGACGTCATCTAACGAGATAGTGTTGTTTTATTGCGAGTACGAAACTGCGATAGGTAAAATGTTGTGAAAGCACACAAAATGGCATGAACAAGCCAAATACTGCGTGTTGTACCGTTACAAGTGCGAAACTGCTATGTTGTGACGTTCTCGGTAAAGCGCATGCAAGTATCGTGAAACCTTAAAGAACGATGTCGTTTAGCGAGATACAGCGTTCTGTACTGTAATAAGTTGGTGAGAAACTGTGAGGTCTAGCAAATATCGTAATTGTGAACGAAACAGTGTAATTGAGCGTCTTTAGATACAAGTGCGAATGTTAGGTTAGGTTGACATATCAACCGTCGTAAAACCGCATTAAACAATGTCACTTAGTGAGATGTAGTGTTTTTCAACATTACAAGTCGGGAACTACGATATCTAATGTGAAAGCGCATGAAACCGTCGTAATCTTGTAGTAAACATTGTAAAGTGTCGAGTAAAACGTTTTCTAACGATAGAAGTGCGAAGGTTAGGTTAGGTTAGGTTAGGTAAGTTTAAGCTAGGTAGCGTCGTGAAACTACCAAAAACGACGTCATCTAACGAGATAGTGTTGTTTTATAGCGAGTATTAAACTGCGATAGGTGAAATGTTGCGAAAGCACACAAAACGGCATGAACAAGCCAAATACTGCGTGTTCTACCGTTACAAGTGCGAAACTGCTATATTGTGATATTCTCGTTAAAGCGCATGCAAGCATCGTGAAACCTTAAAGAACAATGTCATTTAGCGAGATACAGCGTTCTGTACTGCAATAAGTTGGTGAAAAACTGTGAGGTTATGCAAGTATCGTAATTGTGAACAAAACAGTGTAATAGAGCGTTTTTAGATACAAGTGCGAATGTTAGGTTAGGTTAAGATATGAACCGTCGTAAAACCGCATTAAACAATGTCAATTACTGAGATGCAGTGTTTTTCACCATTAAAAGTGGGGAACTGCGATATTTAATGTGAAAGCGCTTGCAACCGTCGTTAGGTTAGGTTAGGTTAGGTTAGGTTAGGTTAGGTTTGGTTAGGTTAGGTTAGGTTAGGTTAGATTAGGTTAGGTTGGGTTGAGTTGGGTTAGGTTAGGTTAGGTTAGGTTGGGTTAGGTTAGGTTAGGTTAAGTTAGGTTACGTTAGGTTAGGTTAGGTTACGTTAGGTTAGGTTAGGTTAGGTTACGTTAGGTTAGGTTAGGTTAGGTAAGGATAATTTGGTTAGGTTAGGTAAGGTTAGGTTAGGTTAGGTTAGGTTGGGTTGGGTGTTGTTGGGTTGGGTTGGGTTGGGTTAGGTTGGGTTAGGTTAGGTTAGGTTACGTTAGGTTAGGTTAGGTTACGTTACGTTAGGTTATGTTAGGTTAGGTTAGGTTACGTTAGGTTAGGTTAGGTCAGGTAAGGTTAGGTTACATTAGAATAGGTTAGGTTAGGTTAGGTTAGGTTACGTTAGGTTAGGTTAAGTTAGGTTAGGTTAGGTAAGGTTAGGTTAGGTTAGGTTAGGTTGGGTTGGGTGTTGTTGGGTTGGGTTGGGTTAGGTTGGGTTAGGTTAGGTTAGGTTACGTTAGGTTAGGTTAGGTTAGGTTACGTTAGGTTATGTTAGGTTAGGTTAGGTTACGTTAGGTTAGGTTAGGTCAGGTAAGGTTAGGTTACATTAGAATAGGTTAGGTTAGGTTAGGTTACGTTAGGTTAGGTTTGGTTAGCTTAGGTTAGGTTAGCTTAGGTTAGGTTAGGTTGCGTTGGGATGGGTTAGGTTGGGTTAGGTTAGGTTAGGTTAGGTTAGGTTGGGTTAGGTTAGTTTAGGTTAGGTTAGGTTAGGTTGGGTTGGGTTGGGTTAGGTTAGGTTAGGTTAGGTTAGGTAAGGTTAGGTTAGGTTAGGTTAGGTTACGTTAGGTTAAGGTATGAACCGTCGTAAAACCGCAATAAACAATGTCACTTAGTGAGATGCAGTGTTTTTCACCTTTACAAGTTGGGAACTGTGATATCTAATGTGAAAACGCTTGAAACCGTCATAATGTTGTAGAAAGCAATGTAAAGTAGCGAGTAAAACGTTTTCTAACGATAGAAGTGCGAAGGTTATGTTAGGTTGAGTTATGTTAGTTTAAGCTAGGTAGCGTCGTGCAACTACCAAAAACAACGTCATCTAACGAGATAGTGTTGTTTTATTGCGAGTACGAAACTGCGATAGGTGAAATATTGGGAAAGCACACAAAATGGCATGAACTAGCCAGATACTGCGTCTTGTACCGTTACAAGTGCGAAACTGCTTTATTGTGATATTTTCGTTAAAGCGCATGCAAGTATCGTGAAACCTTCAAGAACGATGTCATTTAGCGAGATACAGCGTTCTGTACTGTAATAAGTTGGTGAGAAACTGTGAGGTCAAGCAAATATCGTAATTGTGAACGAAACAGTGTAATTGAGCGTATTTAGATACAAGTGCGAATGTTAGGTTAGGTTGAGATATCAACCGTCGTAAAACCGCATTAAACAATGTCACTTAGTGAGATGTAGTGTTTTTCAACATTACAAGTCGGGAACTACGATATCTAATGTGAAAGCGCATGAAACCGTCGTAATCTTGTAGAAAACATTGTAAAGTGGCGAGTAAAACGTTTTCTAACGATAGAAGTGCGAAGGTTAGGTTAGTTTATGCTAGGTAGCGTCGTGAAACTACCAAAAACGACGTCATCTAACGAGATAGTGTTGTTTTATAGCGAGTATTAAACTGCGATAGGTGAAATGTTGTGAAAGCACACAAAACGGCATGAACAAGCCAAATACTGCGTGTTCTACCGTTACAAGTGCGAAACTGCTATATTGTGATATTCTCGTTAAAGCGCATGCAAGCATCGTGAAACCTTAAAGAACAATGTCATTTAGCGAGATACAGCGTTCTGTACTGCAATAAGTTGGTGAAAAACTGTGAGGTTATGCAAATATCGTAATTGTGAACAAAACAGTGTAATAGAGCGTTTTTAGATACAAGTGCGAATGTTAGGTTAGGTTAAAATATGAACCGTCGTAAAACCGCATTAACCAATGTCACTTAGTGAGATGCAGTGTTTTTCACCATTACAAGTCGGGAACTGCGATATCTAATGTGAAAGCGCTTGCAAACGTCGTTAGGTTAGGTTAGGTTAGGTTAGGTTAGGTTAGGTTACGTTAGGGCAGGTTTGGTTAGGTTAGGTTAGGTTAGGTTAGGTTAGGTTATATTAGGTTAGGTTGGGTTAGGTTAGGTTAGGTTAGGTTAGGTTAAGATATGAACCGCGCTAAAACCGCATTAAACAATGTCACTTAGTGAGATGCAGTGTTTTTCACCTTTACAAGTTGGGAACTGCGAAATCTAATGTGAAAGCGCATGAAACCGCCGTAATCTTGTAGAAAACATTGTAAAATTGCGAGTAAAACGTTTTCTAACGATAGAAGTGCGAAGGTTATGTTAGGTTGAGTTATGTTAGTTTAAGCTAGGTAGCGTCGTGAAACCACCAAAAACGACGTCATCTAACGAGATAGTGTTGTTTTATTGCGAGTACGAAACTGCGATAGGTAAAATGTTGTGAAAGCACACAAAACGGCATGAACAAGCCAAATACTGCGTGTTGTACCGTTACAAGTGCGAAACTGCTATGTTGTGACATTCTCGGTAAAGCGCATGCAAGTATCGTGAAACCTTAAAGAACGATGTCATTTAGCGACATACAGCGTTCTGTACTGTAATAAGTTGGTGAGAAACTGTGAGGTCAAGCAAATATCGTAATTGTGAACGAAACAGTGTAATTGAGCGTATTTAGATACAAGTGCGAATGTTAGGTTAGGTTGACATATCAACCGTCGTAAAACCGCATAAAACAATGTCACTTAGTGAGATGTAGTGTTTTTCAACATTACAAGTCGGGAACTACGATATCTAATGTGAAAGCGCATGAAACCGTCGTAATCTTGTAGAAAACAATGTAAAGTTGCGAGTAAAACGTTTTCTAACGATATAAGTGCGAAGGTTAGCTTGAGTTATGTTAGTTTAAGCTATATAGCGTCGTGAGACCACCAAAAAGGACGTCATCTAACGAGATAGTGTTGTTTTATTGCATGTACGAAACTGCAATAGGTGAAATGTTGTGAATGTACACAAAACGACTTGAACAAGCCAGATACTGCGTGTTGTACCGTTACAAGTGCGAAACTGCTATAATGTGATATTCTCGTTAAAGCGCATGCAAGCATCGTGAAACCTTAAAGAACGATGTCATTTAGCGAGATACAGCGTTCTGTACTGCAATAAGTTGGTGAAAAACTGTGAGGTTATGCAAATATCGTAATTGTGAACGAAACAGTGTAATAGAGCGTTTTTCAATACAAGTACCAATGTTAGGTTAGGTTAAGATATGAACCGTCGTAAAACCGCATTAAACAATGTCACTTAGTGAGATGCAGTGTTTTTCACCATTACAAGTCGGGAACTGCGATATCTAATGTGAAAGCGCTTGCAAACGTCGTTAGGTTAGGTTAGGTTAGGTTAGGTTAGGTTAGGTTAGGTTACGTTAGGTTAGGTTTGGTTAGGTTAGGTTAGGTTAGGTTAGGTTAGGTTATGTTAGGTTAGGTTGGGTTAGGTTAGGTTAGGTTAGGTTAGGTTAAGATATGAACCGCGCTAAAACCGCATTAAACAATGTCACTTAGTGAGATGCAGTGTTTTTCACCTTTACAAGTTGGGAACTGCGATATCTAATGTGAAAGCGCTTGAAACCGTCGTAATGTTGTAGAAAGCAATGTAAAGTAGCGAGTAGAACGTTTTCTAACGATAGAAGTGCGAAGGTTATGTTAGGTTGAGTTATGTTAGTTTAAGCTAGGTAGCGTCGTGAAACCACCAAAAACGACGTCATCTAACGAGATAGTGTTGTTTTATTGCGAGTACGAAACTGCGATAGGTAAAATGTTGTGAAAGCACACAAAATGGCATGAACAAGCCAAATACTGCGTGTTGTACCGTTACAAGTGCGAAACTGCTATGTTGTGACATTCTCGGTAAAGCGCATGCAAGTATCGTGAAACCTTAAAGAACGATGTCGTTTAGCGAGATACAGCGTTCTGTACTGTAATAAGTTGGTGAGAAACTGTGAGGTCTAGCAAATATCGTAATTGTGAACGAAACAGTGTAATTGAGCGTCTTTAGATACAAGTGCGAATGTTAGGTTAGGTTGACATATCAACCGTCGTAAAACCGCATTAAACAATGTAACTTAGTGAGATGTAGTGTTTTTCAACATTACAAGTCGGGAACTACGATATCTAATGTGAAAGCGCAGGAAACCGTCGTAATCTTGTAGAAAACATTGTAAAGTGGCGAGTAAAACGTTTTCTAACGATAGAAGTGCGAAGCTTAGGTTATGTTAGGTTAGTTTAAGCTAGGTAGCGTCGTGAAACTACCAAAAACGACGTCATCTAACGAGATAGTGTTGTTTTATAGCGAGTATTAAACTGCGATAGGTGAAATGTTGTGAAAGCACACAAAACGGCATGAACAAGCCAAATACTGCGTGTTCTACCGTTACAAGTGCGAAACTGCTATATTGTGATATTCTCGTTAAAGCGCATGCAAGCATCGTGAAACCTTAAAGAACAATGTCATTTAGCGAGATACAGCGTTCTGTACTGCAATAAGTTGGTGAAAAACTGTGAGGTTATGCAAGTATCGTAATTGTGAACAAAACAGTGTAATAGAGCGTTTTTAGATACAAGTGCGAATGTTAGGTTAGGTTAAGATATGAACCGTCGTAAAACCGCATTAAACAATGTCAATTACTGAGATGCAGTGTTTTTCACCATTAAAAGTGGGGAACTGCGATATTTAATGTTAAAGCGCTTGCAACCGTCGTTAGGTTAGGTTAGGTTAGGTTAGGTTAGGTTAGGTTAGGTTTGGTTAGGTTAGGTTAGGTTAGGTTAGATTAGGTTAGGTTGGGTTGAGTTGGGTTAGGTTAGGTTAGGTTAGGTTAGCTTAGGTTAGGTTAGCTTAGGTTAGGTTAGGTTGGGTTGGGTTGGGTTAGGTTGGGTTAGGTTACGTTAGGTTAGGTTAGGTTGGGTTAGGTTAGTTTAGGTTAGGTTAGGTTAGGTTAGGTTGGGTTGGGTTGGGTTAGGTTAGGTTAGGTTAGGTTAGGTTAGGTTACGTTAGGTTAAGGTATGAACCGTCGTAAAACCGCATTAAACAATGTCACTTAGTGAGATGCTGTGTTTTTCACCATTACAAGTCGGGAACTGCGATATCTAATGTGAAAGCGCATGAAACCGTCGTAATCTTGTAGAAAACATTGTAAAGTAGCGAATAAAACGTTTTCTAACGATAGAAGTGCGAAGGTTCTGTTAGTTTGAGCAAGGTAGCGTCGTGAAACCACCAAAAACGATGTCATCTAACGAGATAGTGTTGTTTTATTGCGAGTACGAAACTGCGATAGGTGAAATATTGGGAAAGCACACAAAATGGCATGAACTAGCCAGATACTGCGTCTTGTGCCGTTACAAGTGCGAAACTGCTTTATTGTGATATTTTCGTTAAAGCGCATGCAAGTATCGTGAAACCTTAAAGAACGATGTCATTTAGCGAGATACAGCGTTCTGTACTGTAATAAGTTGGTGAGAAACTGTGAGGTCAAGCAAATATCGTAATTGTGAACGAAACAGTGTAATTGAGAGTATTTAGATACAAGTGCGAATGTTAGGTTAGGTTGAGATATCAACCGTCGTAAAACCGCATTAAACAATGTCACTTAGTGAGATGTAGTGTTTTTCAACATTACAAGTCGGGAACTACGATATCTAATGTGAAAGCGCTTGAAACCGTCATAATGTTGTAGAAAGCAATGTAAAGTAGCGAGTAAAACGTTTTCTAACGATAGAAGTGCGAAGGTTATGTTAGGTTGAGTTATGTTAGTTTAAGCTAGGTAGCGTCGTGCAACCACCAAAAACAACGTCATCTAACGAGATAGTGTTGTTTTATTGCGAGTACGAAACTGCGATAGGTGAAATGTTGTGAAAGCACACAAAACGGCATGAACATGCCAAATACTGCGTGTTGTACCGTTACAAGTGCGAAACTGCTATGTTGTGATATTCTCGTTAAAGCGCATGCAAGCATCGTGAAACCTTAAAGAACGATGTCATTTAGCGAGATACAGCGTTCTGTACTGCAATAATTGGTGAAAAACTGTGAGGTTATGCAAATATCCTATTTGTGAACGAAACAGTGTAATAGAGCGTTTTTTAATACAAGTGCGAATGTTAGGTTAGGTTAAGATATGAACCGTCGTAAAACCGCATTAAACAATGTCACTTAGTGAGATGCAGTGTTTTTCACCATTACACGTCGGGAACTGCGATATCTAATGTGAAAGCGCTTGCAAACGTCGTTAGGTTAGGTTAGGTTTGGTTAGGTTAGTTTAGGTTAGGTTACGTTAGGTTAGGTTAGGTTAGGTTAGGTTAGGTTAGGTTAGGGTATGTTAGGTAAGGTTTGGTTAGGTTAGGTTAGGTTAGGTTGGGTTAGGTAAGGTTAGGTTAGGTTAAGATAGGAACCGCGCTAAAACCGCATTAAACAATGTCACTTAGTGAGATGCTGTGTTTTTCACCATTACAAGTCGGGAACTGCGATATCTAATGTGAAAGCGCATGAAACCGTCGTAATCTTGTAGAAAACATTGTAAAGTAGCGAATAAAACGTTTTCTAACGATAGAAGTGCGAAGGTTCTGTTAGTTTGAGCTAGGTAGCGTCGTGAAACCACCAAAAACGATGTCATCTAACGAGATAGTGTTGTTTTATTGCGAGTACGAAACTGCGATAGGTGAAATATTGGGAAAGCACACAAAATGGCATGAACTAGCCAGATACTGCGTCTTGTGCCGTTACAAGTGCGAAACTGCTTTATTGTGATATTTTCGTTAAAGCGCATGCAAGTATCCTGAAACCTTAAAGAACGATGTCATTTAGCGAGATACAGCGTTCTGTACTGTAATAAGTTGGTGAGAAACTGTGAGGTCAAGCAAATATCGTAATTGTGAACGAAACAGTGTAATTGAGCGTATTTAGATACAAGTGCGAATGTTAGGTTAGGTTGAGATATCAACCGTCGTAAAACCGCATTAAACATTGTCACTTAGTGAGATGTAGTGTTTTTCAACATTACAAGTCGGGAACTACGATATCTAATGTGAAAGCGCATGAAACCGTCGTAATCTTGTAGAAAACATTGTAAAGTGGCGAGTAAAACGTTTTCTAACGATAGAAGTGCGAAGGTTAGGTTAGGTTAGGTTAGTTTAAGCTAGGTAGCGTCGTGAAACTACCAAAAACGACGTCATCTAACGAGATAGTGTTGTTTTATAGCGAGTATTAAACTGCGATAGGTGAAATGTTGTGAAAGCACACAAAACGGCAAGAACAAGCCAAATACTGCGTGTTCTACCGTTACAAGTGCGAAACTGCTATATTGTGATATTCTCGTTAAAGCGCATGCAAGCATCGTGAAACCTTAAAGAACAATGTCATTTAGCGAGATACAGCGTTCTGTACTGCAATAAGTTGGTGAAAAACTGTGAGGTTATGCAAATATCGTAATTGTGAACAAAACAGTGTAATAGAGCGTTTTTAGATACAAGTGCGAATGTTAGGTTAGGTTAAGATATGAACCGTCGTAAAACCGCATTAAACAATGTCAGTTAGTGAGATGCAGTGTTTTTCACCATTACAAGTCGGGAACTGCGATATCTAATGTGAAAGCGCTTGCAAACGTCATTAGGTTAGGTTAGGTTAGGTTAGGTTAGGTTAGGATATGTTAGGTTAGGTTGGGTTAGGTTAGGTTAGGTTAGGTTAGGTTAAGATATCAACCGTCGTAAAACCGCATTAAACAATGTCACTTAGTGAGATGTAGTGTTTTTCAACATTACAAGTCGGGAACTACGATATCTAATGTGAAAGCGCATGAAACCGTCGTAATCTTGTAGAAAACATTGTAAAGTTGCGAGTAAAACGTTTTCTAACGATAGAAGTGCGAAGGTTAGGTTAGGTTAGGTTAGTTTAAGCTAGGTAGCGTCGTGAAACTACCAAAAACGACGTCATCTAACGAGATAGTGTTGTTTTATTGCGAGTATTAAACTGCGATAGGTGAAATGTTGTGAATGCACACAAAACGGCATGAACAAGCCAAATACTGCGTGTTCTACCGTTACAAGTGCGAAACTGCTATATTGTGATATTCTCGTTAAAGCGCATGCAAGCATCGTGAAACCTTAAAGAACAATGTCATTTAGCGAGATACAGCGTTCTGTACTGCAATAAGTTGGTGAAAAACTGTGAGGTTATGCAAATATCGTAATTGTGAACGAAACAGTGTAATAGAGCGTTTTTCAATACAAGTACGAATGTTAGGTTAGGTTAAGATATGAACCGTCGTAAAACCGCATTAAACAATGTCACTTAGTGAGATGCAGTGTTTTTCACCATTACAAGTGGGGAACGGCGATATCTAATGTGAAAGCGCTTGCAACCGTCGTTAGGTTAGGTTAGGTTAGGTTAGGTATGGTTAGGTTAGGTTAGGTTAGGTTAGATTAGGTTAGGTTGGGTTGAGTTGGGTTAGGTTAGGTTAGGTTAGGTTAGGTTGGGTTAGGTCAGGTTAGGTTAGGTTACGTTACGTTAGGTTAGGTTAGGTTACGTTAGGTTAGGTTAGGTTAGGTTACGTTAGGTTAGGTTAGGTAAGGATAATTTGGTTAGGTTAGGTAAGGTTAGGTTAGGTTAGGTTAGGTTGGGTTGGGTGTTGTTGGGTTGGGTTGGATTGGGTTAGGTTGGGTTAGGTTAGGCTAGGTTACGTTAGGTTAGGTTAGGTTAGGTTACGTTAGGTTATGTTAGGTTAGGTTAGGTTACGTTAGGTTAGGTTAGGTCAGGTAAGGTTAGGTTACGTTAGATTAGGTTAGGTTAGGTTACGTTAGGTTAGGTTAAGTTAGGTTAGGTTAGGTTTGGTTAGGTTAGGTTAGGTTAGCTTAGGTTAGGTTAGGTTGCGTTAGGTTGGGTTAGGTTGGGTTAGGTTAGGTTAGGTTAGGTTAGGTTGGGTTAGGTTAGTTTAGGTTAGGTTAGGTTAGGTTAGGTTAGGTTGGGTTGGGTTGGGTTAGGTTAGGTTAGGTTAGGTTAGGTAAGGTTAGGTTAGGGTAGGTTAGGTTAAGTTAGGTTAAGGTATGAACCGTCGTAAAACCGTTTAAACAATGTCACTTAGTGAGATGCAGTGTTTTTCACCTTTACAAGTTGGGAACTGTGATATCTAATGTGAAAGCGCTTGAAACCGTCGTAATGTTGTAGAAAGCAATGTAAAGTAGCGAGTAAAACGTTTTCTAACGATAGAAGTGCGAAGGTTAGGTTAGGTTAGGTTAGTTTAAGCTAGGTAGCGTCGTGAAACCACCAAAAACGACGTCGTATAACGAGATAGTGTTGTTTTATAGCGAGTATTAAACTGCGATAGGTGAAATGTTGTGAAAGCACACAAAACGGCATGAACAAGCCAAATCCTGCGTGTTGTACCGTTACAAGTGCGAAACTGCTATGTTGTGATATTCTCGTTAAAGCGCATGAAAGCTTCGTGAAACCTTAAAGAACGATGTCATTTAGCGAGATACCACGTTCTGTACTGCAATAAGTTGGTGAAAAACTGTGAGGTTATGCAAATATCCTAATTGTGAACGAAACAGTGTAATAGAGCGTTTTTTAATACAAGTGCGAATGTTAGGTTAGGTTGACATATCAACCGTCGTAAAACCGCATTAAACAATGTCACTTAGTGAGATGTAGTGTTTTTCAACATTACAAGTCGGGAACTACGATATCTAATGTGAAAGCGCTTGCAAACGTCGTTAGGTTAGGTTGGGTTAGGTTAGGTTAGGTTACGTTAGGTTAGGTTAGGTTAGGTTTGGTTAGGTTAGGTTAGGTTAGGTTAGGTTAGGGTATGTTAAGTAAGGTTTGGTTAGGTTAGGTTAGGTTAGGTTGGTTTAGGTAAGGTTAGGTTAGGTTAAGATATGAACCGCGCTAAAACCGCATTAAACAATGTCACTTAGTGAGATGCTGTGTTTTTCACCATTACAAGTCGGGAACTGCGATATCTAATGTGAAAGCGCATGAAACCGTCGTAATCTTGTAGAAAACATTGTAAAGTAGCGAATAAAACGTTTTCTAACGATAGAAGTGCGAAGGTTCGGTTAGTTTGAGCTAGGTAGCGTCGTGAAACCACCAAAAACGATGTCATCTAACGAGATAGTGTTGTTTTATTGCGAGTATTAAACTGCGATAGGTGAAATGTGAATGCACACAAAACGGCATGAACAAGCCAAATACTGCGTGTTCTACCGTTAGAAGTGCGAAACTGCTATATTGTGATATTCTCGTTAAAGCGCATGCAAGCATCGTGAAACCTTAAAGAACAATGTCATTTAGCGAGATACAGCGTTCTGTACTGCAATAAGTTGGTGAAAAACTGTGAGGTTATGCAAATATCGTAATTGTGAACGAAACAGTGTAATAGAGCGTTTTTCAATACAAGTACGAATGTTAGGTTAGGTTAAGATATGAACCGTCGTAAAACCGCAATAAACAATGTCACTTAGTGAGATGCAGTGTTTTTCACCATTACAAGTTGGGAACTGCGATATCTAATGTGAAAGCGCTTGCAAACGTAGTTAGGTTAGGTTAGGTTAGGTTAGGTTAGGTTACGTTAGGTTAGGTTTGGTTAGGTTAGGTTAGGTTAGGTTATGTTAGGTTAGGTTGGGTTAGGTTAGGTTAGGTTACGTTAGGTTAAGGTATGAACCGTCGTAAAACCGCAATAAACAATGTCACTTAGTGAGATGCAGTGTTTTTCACCTTTACAAGTTGGGAACTGCGATATCTAATGTGAAAGCGCTTGAAACCGTCGTAATGTTGTAGAAAGCAATGTAAAGTAGCGAGTAAAACGTTTTCTAACGATAGAAGTGCGAAGGTTATGTTAGGTTGAGTTATGTTAGTTTAAGCTAGGTAGCGTCGTGAAACCACCAAAAACGACGTCATCTAACGAGATAGTGTTGTTTTATTGCGAGTACGAAACTGCGATAGGTGAAATGTGAAAGCACACAAAACGGCATGAACAAGCCAAATCCTGCGTGTTGTACCGTTACAAGTGCGAAACTGCTATGTTGTGAAATTCTCGTTAAAGCGCATGAAAGCTTCGTGAAACCTTAAAGAACGATGTCATTTAGCGAGATACCACGTTCTGTACTGCAATAAGTTGGTGAAAAACTGTGAGGTTATGCAAATATCCTAATTGTGAACGAAACAGTGTAATAGAGCGTTTTTTAATACAAGTGCGAATGTTAGGTTAGGTTAAGATATGAACCGTCGTAAAACCGCAATAATCAATGTCACTTAGTGAGATGCAGTGTTTTTCACCATTACAAGTCGGGAACTACGATATCTAATGTGAAAGTGCATGAAACCGTCGTAATCTTGTAGAAAACATTGTAAAGTGGCGAGTAAAACGTTTTCTAACGATAGAAGTGCGAAGGTTAGGTTAGGTTAGGTTAGTTTAAGCTAGGTAGCGTCGTGAAACCACCAAAAACGACGTCGTATAACGAGATAGTGTTGTTTTATAGCGAGTATTAAACTGCGATAGGTGAAATGTTGTGAAAGCACACAAAACGGCATGAACAAGCCAAATACTGCGTGTTCTACCGTTACAAGTGCGAAACTGCTATATTGTGATATTCTCGTTAAAGCGCATGCAGGCATCGTGAAACCTTAAAGAACAATGTCATTTAGCGAGATACAGCGTTCTGTACTGCAATAAGTTGGTGAAAAACTGTGAGGTTATGCAAATATCGTAATTGTTAACACAACAGTGTAATAGAGCGTTTTTAGATACAAGTGCGAATGTTAGGTTAGGTTAAGATATGAACCGTCGTAAAACCGCATTAAACAATGTCAATTACTGAGATGCAGTGTTTTTCACCATTAAAAGTCGGGAACTGCGATATCTAATGTGAAAGCGCTTGCAAACGTCGTTAGGTTAGGTTAGGTTAGGTTAGGTTAGGTTAGGTTAGGTTACGTTAGGTTAGGTTTGGTTAGGTTAGGTTAGGTTAGGTTAGGTTATGTTAGGTTAGGTTGGGTTAGGTTAGGTTAGGTTAGGTTAAGATATGAACCGCGCTAAAACCGCATTAAACAATGTCACTTAGTGAGATGCTGTTTTTCACCATTAGAAGTCGGGAACTGCGATATCTAATGTGAAAGCGCATGAAACCGTCGTAATCTTGTAGAAAACATTGTAAAGTAGCGAATAAAACGTTTTCTAACGATAGAAGTGCGAAGGTTCGGTTAGTTTGAGTTATGTTAGTTTAAGCTAGGTAGCGTCGTGAAACCACCAAAAATGACGTCATCTAACGAGATAGTGTTGTTTTAATGCGAGTACGAAACTGCGATAGGTAAAATGTTGTGAAAGCACACAAAACGGCATGAACAAGCCAAATACTGCGTGTTGTACCGTTACGAGTGCGAAACTGCTATGTTGTGACATTCTCGGTAAAGCGCATGCAAGTATCGTGAAACCTTAAAGAACGATGTCATTTAGCGAGATACAGCGTTCTGTACTGTAATAAGTTGGTGAGAAACTGTGAGGTCAAGCAAATATCGTAATTGTGAACGAAACAGTGTAATTGAGCGTCTTTAGATACAAGTGCGAATGTTAGGTTAGGTTGACATATCAACCGTCGTAAAACCGCATTAAACAATGTCACTTAGTGAGATGTAGTGTTTTTCAACATTACAAGTCGGGAACTACGATATCTAATGTGAAAGCGCATGAAACCGTCGTAATCTTGTAGAAAACATTGTAAAGTTGCGAGTAAAACGTTTTCTAACGATAGAAGTGCGAAGGTTAGGTAAGGTTAGGTTAGTTTAAGCTAGGTAGCGTCGTGAAACTACCAAAAACGACGTCATCTAACGAGATAGTGTTGTTTTATTGCGAGTATTAAACTGCGACAGGTGAAATGTTGTGAATGCACACAAAACGGCATGAACAAGCCAAATACTGCGTGTTCTACCGTTACAAGTGCGAAACTGCTATATTGTGATATTTTCGTTAAAGCGCATGCAAGCATCGTGAAACCTTAAAGAACAATGTCATTTAGCGAGATACAGCGTTCTGAACTGCAATAAGTTGGTGAAAAACTGTGAGGTTATGCAAATATTCTAATTGTGAACGAAACAGTGTAATAGAGCGTTTTTTAATACAAGGGCGAATGTTAGGTTAGGTTAAGATATGAACCGTCGTAAAACCGCATTAATCAATGTCACTTAGTGAGATGCAGTGTTTTTCACCATTACAAGTCGGGAACTGCGATATCTAATGTGAAAGCGCTTGCAAACGTCGTTAGGTTAGGTTAGGTTAGGTCAGGTTACGTTAGGTTAGGTTAGGTTAGGTTAGGTTTGGTAGGGTTAGGTTAGGTTAGGTTAGGGTATGTTAGGTAAGGTTTGGTTAGGTTAGGTTAGGTTAGGTTGGTTTAGGTAAGGTTAGGTTAGGTTAAGATATGAACCGCGCTAAAACCGCATTAAACAATGTCACTTAGTGAGATGCTGTTTTTCACCATTACAAGTCGGGAACTGCGATATCTAATGTGAAAGCGCATGAAACCGTCGTAATCTTGTAGAAAACATTGTAAAGTAGCGAATAAAACGTTTTCTAACGATAGAAGTGCGAAGGTTCGGTTAGTTTGAGTTATGTTAGTTCAAGCTAGGTAGCGTCGTGAAACCACCAAAAAAGACGTCATCTAACGAGATAGTGTTGTTTTAATGCGAGTACGAAACTGCGATAGGTAAAATGTTGTGAAAGCACACAAAACGGCATGAACAAGCCAAATACTGCGTGTTGTACCGTTACAAGTGCGAAACTGCTATGTTGTGACATTCTCGGTAAAGCGCATGCAAGTATCGTGAAACCTTAAAGAACGATGTCATTTAGCGAGATACAGCGTTCTGTACTGTAATAAGTTGGTGAGAAACTGTGAGGTCAAGCAAATATCGTAATTGTGAACGAAAGAGTGTAATAGAGCGTTTTTTAATACAAGTGCGAATGTTAGGTTAGGTTAAGATATGAACCGTCGTAAAACCGCATTAATCAATGTCACTTAGTGAGATGCAGTGTTTTTCACCATTACAAGTCGGGAACTGCGATATCTAATGTGAAAGCGCTTGCAAACGTCGTTAGGTTAGGTTAGGTTAGGTTAGGTTAGGTTAGGTTAGGTTACGTTAGGTTAGGTTAGGTCAGGTTAGGTTAGGTTTGGTTAGGTTAGGTTAGGTTAGGTTAGGGTATGTTAGGTTAGGTTAGGTTAGGTTGGTTTAGGTAAGGTTAGGTTAGGTTAAGATATGAACCGCGCTAAAACCGCATTAAACAATGTCACTTAGTGAGATGCTGTGTTTTTCACCATTACAAGTCGGGAACTGCGATATCTAATGTGAAAGCGCATGAAACCGTCGTAATCTTGTAGAAAACATTGTAAAGTAGCGAATAAAACGTTTTCTAACGATAGAAGTGCGAAGGTTCGGTTAGTTTGAGTTATGTTAGTTTAAGCTAGGTAGCGTCGTGAAACCACCAAAAACGACGTCATCTAACGAGATAGTGTTGTTTTAATGCGAGTACGAAACTGCGATAGGTAAAATGTTGTGGAAAGCACACAAAATGGCATGAACAAGCCAAATACTGCGTGTTGTACCGTTACAAGTGCGAAACTGCTATGTTGTGACATTCTCGGTAAAGCGCATGCAAGTATCGTGAAACCTTAAAGAACGATGTCATTTAGCGAGATACAGCGTTCTGTACTGTAATAAGTTGGTGAGAAACTGTGAGGTCAAGCAAATATCGTAATTGTGAACGAAACAGTGTAATTGAGCGTCTTTAGATACAAGTGCGAATGTTAGGTTAGGTTAAGATATGAACCGTCGTAAAACCGCATTAAACAATGTCAATTACTGAGATGCAGTGTTTTTCACCATTAAAAGTTGGGAACTGCGATATTTAATGTGAAAGCGCTTGCAACCGTCGTTAGGTTAGGTTAGGTTAGGTTAGGTTTGGTTAGGTTAGGTTA
The DNA here is from genome assembly GCF_043290135.1 of Rhipicephalus microplus. NCBI lineage: Eukaryota > Metazoa > Arthropoda > Arachnida > Ixodida > Ixodidae > Rhipicephalus > Rhipicephalus microplus. The sequence goes on along the minus strand of NW_027464606.1, from coordinate 2,618,019 downwards.
GGTTAGGTTAGGTTAGATTAGGTTAGGTTAGGTTAGGTAAGGATAATTTGGTTAGGTTAGGTAAGGTTAGGTTAGGTTAGCTTAGGTTGGGTTGGGTGTTGTTGGGTTGGGTTGGGTTGGGTTAGGTTGGGTTAGGTTAGGTTAGGTTACGTTAGGTTAGGTTAGGTTAGGTTACGTTAGGTTATGTTAGGTTAGGTTAGGTTACGTTAGGTTAGGTTAGGTCAGGTAAGGTTAGGTTACGTTAGAATAGGTTAGGTTAGGTTACGTTAGGTTAGGTCAAGTTAGGTTAGGTTAGGTTAGGTTAGGTTAGGTTAAGTTAGGTTGGGTTGGGTTGGGTTAGGTTGGGTTAGGTTAGGTTAGGTTAGGTTGGGTTAGGTTAGTTTAGGTTAGGTTAGGTTAGGTTAGGTTAGGTTGGGTTGGGTTGGGTTAGGTTAGGTTAGGTTAGGTAAGGTTAGGTTAGGTTAGGTTAGGTTAGGTTAAGGTATGAACCGTTGTAAAACCGCATTAAACAATGTCACT